>NW_015168115.1:136793-141216 GCF_001447785.1 Gekko japonicus
TTCCTGGCTCCCATTATTTCCAATGGGCCTTCAAGCGTCTCCCATTGTTTCCAATGGGCAATCCTGTCCTTCCTTTTAGTACATCCCCAGGGAAAGGGCTTGCTTGAGTCTTGGCCGGCAGTGCAGGCCAAGCTTGTCGCCTCCAGTCCCGGGGAAGGGCAGGCAAGGTGAGGCTGGCCCTGGGAGCTGGAGGAGCCCCTTTCGTCTGGGGGGTGGGGAGGCTCTCCCTCACAGCTGTGCCCAACCAACCTTAAATTCCAGGGGCCGGGGGCGCAGACTCCTTCAAAATTCACGAGACTCCTTCAAACTTCACGACTGGGCAGGCGGGAGAGTGGCAGCGGGCGGTTGACGGGCAGTGTGTGCAGCACAGCTGCAGGGCTTTTGTTTGGTGGGTGGGGTGGGGCCTGGCCGGGCAGGGCAGCAGCGAGCGATGACGGAGGAGGAGCACTGACTGTGAAGGCACTTAGGCACACAGGCAGCCAGGCAACGAGTGGGGCGGCATGCGCAGCGCACTGTGCAGGCAGGGCTTTGAGGCGAGGAAGGGAAGGGGCCGGCCCAGGCAGCAGCATGCCATACTGCCGCCCGCCAGCAGGGGCGCTCTAGGCAAGTGCCTAAAATTTATCTATGATGGTCCGGCCCTGAGGATCATCATAAAATGAAGAAGTCTGAAGAAGGGTAGCTTTGAGGCACAAGTAGTCAACAGCTAAAAAGTTTCTGTCTTGCAAACCAATATATAAACCTATACAAACAAAAGTTGAAAAAAGACCAGCTCCTGGAGAGAGTAAGATGCATTAGTAAAAGAAATAAGGCTGTGTATCTATATATCTAATTGTGAATGTGGTCCTAGAGCATGGACCAAAAAATCCACACAGTGGGACATGGTACAGAAAACAGATGTTTCTACCAACCTCAGGGGGAAACCCAGTTCAGATATGACAGCCTAAGCAACTCAAAATGGCTGCAGAGATCTTGTGAGGTACAAAAAGCAGTGGTATCTGTAGTTGCCTAGGTAATCCAAAATGGCTACTACAATTTGATTTTGGGAAGAAGTTAAGAGAAAAGTAAGCATGCAGGCAAGACAAGGAAAAATCTGGGGGGTGGAAGCAAGGAACGAAAGCACAGTGGAACAAAAGCGGCGGTGAAGGGATGGAAGGAGACATGAGGAGGAGAACCAGTAGGGGATGATGAGATTCCTCCCTCCTGACAATGAGTCCTCACATATATATTCATGTACCATTTTAAACCCCTCAGACATATGGGGCTTTCTTCCCAAATTGCACCAACACCTAGTTCTGCATTTTCACCTCTTCTAAAACCAGTTTATGAGGCTTGGAAACTTCTGAAAAAAATTCTCACAAATCTACTTAGAGTGCCTTTCAGGCCAAGATCACTTCCACACATAAATCCTCTTAGCATTGAACAGGAGGAACGTAAGTATAGCCATTATATAAAAACAGTGTTATCTCCAACAATCAAGAATCAAAGTTTCACTACAAACAGCCACAATTTACAAGCTTGCTGAGCACTGCACACAATCTACTCCTAACCAAGGCTAAAGGAACAGGAATTCTTGACAATCTTGCCAGTGGCTACACTGCCACAACTAACCAGACAGAGAAGTACTGGGGCTCACTGCCAGACTGGAAAAAGCTATATTTTTATAAAAGTGAAGGAAGCAACCATGAATTAAATTATTTTTAAGTCAAGCTTCCAGGTTTGTTTATACCCATACATCTGTGGTCCATTTGACAAAGCAGGCATACATTAACTAACTTCCACTTATGAAAATAATGTAGCTACCAGCTTAGTTGAAGAAGAAGAGATTGGATTTATACCCCGCCCTTCACTACCCAAGGAAGTCTCAGAGCGGCTTACAAACTCCTTTCCCCTCCCCTCCCCACAACAGACACCCTATGAGGTAGGTGGGGCTGAGAGAGCTCTTGACAGAAACTGTTCTTTTTCAAGGACAGCTCTGACAGAACTATGGCTTGCCCAAGGTCATCCAGCAGGTGCAAGTGGAGGAGTGGGGAATCAAACCCAGTTCCCCCAGATTAGAGTCCGCACACTTAACCACTACACCAAACTAGAGATATAAGGCTGCAGCAGCTAATCAAATCTCAAGCTGAATTAAGTTTATGTATTTTTTCCTCTTCAAGTGCTGTTTAGCAAGCACAGAAGGAATAGGCTGCAGTTTTTCTAAAAACATGAAAGAGTTTACACTAGCACACGTACATTCAGAGTTTCTGTAGGGGAATTCCAGCAAGGTGCTTCCCCTGAACAGCTTCTGTCCCAACTTATTTTCATTTTTCTTGTGGGAATTTACTCATGCAAATTACAGCAGAAGAGTTATTTTCAAATTATAAATAACCTGTATGAAAGCCTTTCTAAGGTATTGTTAAAGGCACACAAGCAAAAATATGAATGACAACTCAGATTATTTGTGTTGGTCTGAAGCATCAGAAAAAAGTTTGAGTCCAGTGGCACCTTTAAGATCAACAGAGTTTTATTCAAGGTATAAGCTTTCATGTGCACACACACACACACTTCTTCAGTAGACTGAAATGGAAGCTGCCAGTCCAGACATATAGGTAGAGGATGAGCAGCAAACTAGCATACAGCTTAATAAAGTTGTTTGACAGATGCAAGGACCAAACTGGAAGAACAATTTTAGTTTATATGGTCAACATTTGTTTGGGTTTAGTTCGGGGGGGGGGTATAGTGAATGAAATAAATATATCAAAATTGGGGATTGATGGACAGATGTACCTTCTTAATTGTGGAATGCTGAGGGTAATTAACTGAGACCCTGCTATCATGCTCCATCTGTTTCTTCTCAAGCACAGAAGCAACCTTACAGCATCCCCGTCTTTGAGGTGGGGGGAACTGGCTGTGCAGGGTATCCTCTGTCCCGAGACCAGAAAAATACATTCCAATCTACAATTCCAAATTACATTATGTTCTACTATTCATTACATTACAATCTACTATTCTAATCTATTGTTCCAAATAAGAAATAAAATAAAATAAAGGAGGATGTATAGCCCTTCTGTGGAATTGGTGGGAATACCAATATAAGGATTGAATGAAGTTAGCATGTGTAGTGAGATAAGAAACCAATATCTCTGGTTAAATCCTGGGGGTTCCATTGTTTTCTGAGTGTTGTAATAACTTGTAACTCAGCAGTTTCCCTTTCTAGTCTGTTCCTGAAGTTCCTTCGCAATAAAACTCTCAGCATTAAGAAAGGTACATCTGCCCATCAATCTCCCAGAATTAAATCCAAACAAATGGTGAACATATAAACGAAACTTGTTATTCAAGTTTGGTCCTTGCATCTGTCAGACAACTTTATTAAGATGTATGCTTGCTGCTCATGCTCTACCTATATATCTGGACTGGCAACTTCCATTGCAATGTATCTGAGGAAGTGTGTGTGCACACAAAAGCTTATACCTTGGATAAAATTTTGTTGATCTTAAAGGTGCCACCGGACTCAAACTTTAACCTAGATTATAATTGCCTCCTTAGATTTAAATGAGAGCAAGCCTCATACCATGACTGCTTTCATTAAGGCTCAGTATTCAAACATTCAGCTAAATTCACAGATATCTATATTTGTATTCTCACATCAGTCATGTGTCTACACTGGGGGAAAACAAGAGGTTCCCATTATAATGAAGACCAGATGAAGCAATTGAGGGGGAAAGGATCTCAGTGAATACTGAGGGCTCTACTTTCTACATTTTTACAAGTTTTTAGCCAATAACAATCAACTGCTAGGAAACAGCAAAACATGCACTATTACTTCCAGGTATAAAAATGTGTCCATTTCAACAAATGCATAGTACGACAACATAAATCACATTTAGCCTGGCAACATTCATATTCAATCAGAGAGGTCAAAACCAATGTTCCCTCTAAGGTGTGCAGTCTTGTGAGCAGTGAGCCAAAGATGGTGCTAGCTTTAAAACTGTGAGCGGGCCGACATTTAAAAAAAAAATATTATTTCAGTGTACAGACAAAACATACAAACATAACGTATTAACTATTATCATTTGTATAACAAGCCATATATTTATATTAAACTTATTTATATTTATATGGAACATATTTGTATTACTTATATGACTCTTTCAAACTATATTTTAGAAAGGACTGTTCTGATTTTTGGGATAAGTTTAAACAAAAAATCTTTTGTGTGTATATGCACAAAACCCCACACCATAGGTTTTCTTACATTTATAGAGATCAGCGGGTTACATCTTTTAAAAAGCCCCCCCCCCCAAGCAGTCCCTCACTAAGCATACTGCCAGCAGTTACAAAATGGAGATTAAAACTAGGAAGAGCTGCAGTTATATTACTTTGTCTTATTGTTTTAGTTAAAACCTGCCTCAAGCAGGGTCTTTGGAGATACCTCTTAACAAAT
>NW_015168115.1:141801-142284 GCF_001447785.1 Gekko japonicus
TTTAAATAGTGGGGGGGGGGGGGGGTGTCCAGCACCAGCCGCTGGGAGATCCGACTGTTTACCTCACTCAGCTCTGAAAACTGTTCCTTTATTCCCATTCGATGTTTTCTCTTTTAATATGCTTCATAAATGATCTGGAACCGAGGGTAAGGGAACTAACCCTTGTGTAACACAGGTTGGTTCAGGATGATGAACAGCACTTTGTAACACACACACCCCGCGCGCACACACACATACACTCGCGCTGCGGAGGAGGAGGGAGCTTTCCAAACCCACCCCCGCCTGCACACACTCACACACACACTCAGCTGCCTCCCCCAAGGGCCGCGCTACGGAGGAGGAGGAGGGAGCTTTCCACCCCCCCCCACCTGCACACACACACACACACTCAGCTGTCTCCCCCAGAGGGACGCGCTGCGGAGGAGGAGGAGGGAGCCGGGAGCTTTCCAACCCCCCCTCCCCGCCTGCACACACACACTCAGC
>NW_015168115.1:142350-148915 GCF_001447785.1 Gekko japonicus
ATGGCATCTAGGGCCTACCCACCGCCTGCGGGAACCTAGGTAAAACCAGAATCTGTCATATATAATTACTAGGAAAAAGGCCCGTTGTGGAAATAAATACAACCATCTCTAGAAAGAGGCTCTGGGCGGGTGCCCCGGCCTTAGACACTCAGTGTCAATCTGCTGTGGCGACCTCAGCAGGGTATAATGACACTGAGTCCACCATTTTCTCCAGAGGAACTGATCTCTGCTACCTAAAGAACAGTTGTAATTTTGAGTGATCTCCAGCCCTCACCTGGAGATTGGCAATGATGGTTCCCCAGAAGGGAATGGTTGGTTTGGAGGGTGGAGCCTATGGCTTTGTACCTGTCCGAGCTCCCACGCCTCCTGAAACATCACCCTCTCCAGGCTCCATCCCTCACGTCTCCAGGAATTTCCCACCTGACCTTGGCAACCCTATCTCCTTCCCAGCCAATCATCAAGCTACTTTTATTTCCCCCTCACTCTTCAGCTTTCCACCCCCCACACACCTGCAGCCTCTCCCATGCTCTGAAGCCCTGACTGCTACATCACAATGGCTGTCATGCAGGGGCTACCTCAGCAGCATATAAAGATACAGAGTCCACAATTTTCTCCAGGGGAACTGATCTCTGCAATCTGGAAAGCAGTTGTAATTCTGAGTGATCTCCAGCCCTCACCTGGAGATTGGATACATTTTACCTCAGAACAGGCAAACTGTTTAGAATGTTAGAGGCAAAAGCCAATCAAGTTGCATATGCAATCGACCTCTGTGTTCCGAGGCAAAGGCCAATGAGGCTGCATATGCAAATAACCTCTGTGTTCTGACTGGCTATAGGGGAGGGGAGAGGAACAGCAAACTGTTTAGAATGTTGGAGGCGAGACTCAAGCAATGCAGCCAGTGGATAGGGACAGATTCTGAGTGACACACCAGGGCGCCAACCAGTTCCGGAGCATGTGGAATGTTCTAGAGAAGTGCCACCACCATTCGGCTTTTATATATAAGGGAGATGTGGGAACCATTCAAGAAGCAGAGTAGAAGTGCTGCTAATTAACATATTGTGGATACTCCTCAGGACCAAATGAAACATGATTCATAAAAACCATATGATTAGGATTCCCTGCATTATTTTAAAAAGGATAAGAAGAACAAGAAGCTGTAGGCAGATTCAGTTTGAGCCCATGGAAAGGGGTTTTGCCATTTTCCTGACCTTAAATCCCTCTTGTAGAACTGCTGGTTTTTCCCACAGGCAATGTTTGTGGAGCAAACAGTCTTTGAAAACAAATAAACACAAATAGTAGCCACAGATTCTCCCATATTTCGCCTGGTTTGGTTCTCAGAGTGCCACTGAACCTATGCAACATACCCTTACCTGAGACCTTCTACAGCAGAGTCAGCCAAGTTGACAATAGCAAGGAACAGAATGAAGGGAAGAGGAGAAATCATGTTTCCATTATTCCTGCAACAACCCAATCTAAGAACACACAGTATGTAAACAGACTTCTACAGAGTAACAGGATTTGTGGTTCAAGGTCACACATCTCTTGCTGCTTTTGCACTCAGACAACTTTCATGAGTAAAGCGGGAAAAGCAGCTCCACAGACCAAGTGGCACTGACTCCAGGTGCAAGGTGGCTCATGTCCATGTCAGCCATACAACTGGCTATCTGTGTCTGACGTGAAAATCAGAACAGTTTCGCTGAACACTGAACAGAAGAGCATCTCAATGTGTGAAAATGCATATTCTTCAGAATGTTTACTCTCTAAAGTATCTGTGTAAAAACCACGCTTGGCATAGGTATCTCAAGAGCTATTTCTGTTGACACATCTGTGTACTTGAGCCACAGAACTAGGGTTGCAAAGGGGGTTTTTGAGCTTATTTTTGGAAGCTGCAAAACATTTACAAACTTACAGATAAATGTATTTAAGTGTGGTGGTGTTACTTTGGAGCACCCCTCACTCTAAGGAGCAGAACGTCTGGGACAGGGCACAAAAGTTTCAAACTTCACCCCAATTTTACCTTCTGGAGTCTTTATTAAGCTATTTTAAACTACAGCAGGCCACTAGTATACCTTGTTTAGTAACATCTAGTCTGACTAGCGTCAGGTATAGACCTTTCTCAGTCCCATTAACAGACAGATAAAGGGCTGATCAAAAAAACTGGAAACAATTACTAAAAAAAACCCCAGGAGTTTTCTAGTCCCCCAGCCAAGGATTTTTAGTGATTCTATTGGGAACGTGTTCTCTCTTATGGAATGAGTGAAAGGGTTCAGACAGTTTTAGTCAACCAAAATACATAATGCAAAAATCTTTTATGCAAGGTAATCAACAGCATTAGAGAATTAAACTCTTTGTGCAGACTGCAGACATGTTTTCAAGGATATGTCTAAATGCAACTAATCTTGTCCACAATAAATATAGTATGTGTATGCTAAGCTTCATTACCTTGAACTTTCTGAACTCTACAACAGTGTGATCCAAAACCAAATATGCTACTATTTTGATTGTGACTATACAAAACCGTTCCACCCAAATACTGCATTTTGTTAATTGAAAAATTTGCCTTTCTACTGTTCAACATTTGTTTGTACCTTTCAGATGGGAAAAAGCATATGAAAAGATAGCATCAGGTGCAGTAGTCTGCAGGTCTCTCTCACAGTTGGTGTATGTATAATTTTGCCAATAGAAAACTAATGTGCACTTACACCTTCAAATGCTGTAAATATGCCAAATAGCATATAAAATCATAACAGATGCATAATTTGCATTGTTAAAGCAGTAAAATATGTTTATGGTGGATTTAAAAATACTGCATGTATTTCCACTTTGTCACAAAATTTTCAGTTTTTTCCCCTTAACACAGAAAAATAGAAGGTTTTCCCCTACAGCTTCAACATTTCTAGAATTTTGTATCTGCATACAGGAAATCAATTCCTAAAATTTTGACTACAAAGAATATGCTCTACTACAAAGGTAATGTTTCAAAAACAGTAATAACATTCTCCCTACCTCACAGGGTGTCTGTTGTGGGGAGGGGAAGGGAAAGGAGTTTGTAAGCCACTCTGAGACACCTTTGGGTAGTGAAGGGCGGGGTATAAATGCAATCTCTTCTTCTTCTTCTTCTACATGTGATTCTTGGACATTTGAGCTCTAGACATCTCATTACACAATGTAAAAATAATAATTGAGATTAGTACGTTTGCTAGTTCATGATTAGGTTTCAGCAATAGTGTTGCTCTTCTGCAGTGGCAGGAGCAATCTATGCTTTATTTCCCAGAGCAGTGAGCCTGCAGGCAGTGTCATCTTATTTCCATGTGGAACCCTACGTGTGAAACAATCTTCATGTAAACAATGCATCTACATCAGAGGCAAAAAACCAGAAAATCAAAGTTTAAGTGCTAAAGTGAAACTTGTAGCAAATTCTCCTCTTAGGGATTTTTGCAGCCTTAATAGAAGTCTGTCTTCTAATCATTCTCCCCAATCCCTATGCCTCTGCCAAATTTATTCAGATATTTATGTCCTGCTTTTTACCCAAAGGAAAACCCAAAGCAGTTTACCACCAAATGGTTTTTCCCCTCCTGCATTTTACCATCACAACAGCCATCAGATGAGGTAGGTTAGGCTGAGGGGATGGGACTGGCCCATAAGACACCCAGTAAGCATCAGTGACAGACACGGATCTCAACCTGGGTTACCCTGACACCAATGGATTCCGTTCTGCACTGCAGTTACATATTCTGAATGTGAATTGTTCAATGGGTGTATTTTAATACAAGATTATAACATTCAAGCATACACCCAAGTTCAGAATACAACATGCTACTAAGATGGAAACTAACACCACTCTGCAATCCCCTGCTTTAGGAAGTAATTTTAAGAGTGCCACTTTTTAAATAGACTCTGTGCATTTAACTGCTGCATAACAATAAATACTGAAGATTTTTCCATCACTGCATCTTCATGCTGGGAAATGCAACTTTACTTGTTGGTTTCTCTCTGTTATGCAACAGTAGTAGTAGTATCAACAATTTATATCCCGCCTATGCTAGGGAAAACTGGCTCAAGGCGGCGTACACAGGTAAAATGTGATAAAACAATAAATACAATAAAACTCACATAAACAACAGTTTACATAAGTGCTAATAATACTGATAGCGGCGGTTACTATACATGGTCCTATGACGAGAGGCAATATCCAACAATGAACCATAGTATGTTCAGTTTCCGATGTCTCATTCATCAGTGGCAGCTCCTATTCGAAGGCCTGGTGGAAGAGCTCTGTTTTACAGGCCCTGCGGAACTGTAAAAGGTCCCGCAGGGCCCTGATGCCCTCTGGGAGCTCATTCCACCAGTGTGGAGCCGCCACTGAAAAGGCCCTGGCTCTCATGATGGCCAGTCTGGCGTCTTCCAGGCCAGGCAGAGTCAGGTGATTTTGCGACCCTGACCTCAGTGCTCTCTGGGGCACATATGGGGAAAGGCAGTCTCTCAGGTAGGCAGGCCCCCGACCATATAGGGCTTTAAGGTCAGAACCAGCACCTTGAAACGAATCTGGTATGCTATTGGCAGCCAGTGCAGTGCCTTCAGCACAGGCTGGATATGATCTTGCATGGAGAGACCCAGCAACAGCCTGGCTGCAGCATTTTGCACTAGCTGCAGCTTTCGGATTTGGGACAAGGGCAGCCCCATGTAGAGAGCATTGCAGTAGTCTAGTCTCGAGGTGACCATAGCGTGGATCACTGTTTATTGATTTTACAGATTTTAAATGTAAATCTGCATAAACTGCAGACGGATATGTTGGAAGAACCCCCCCTGAGCCTGCAATGTGGGGAGGGCGGGATATAAGCCCAATAAAATAAAATAATGAATTCTGTCCTCACCCCTTGTCTTGCCACAGCTCCCATATCTGCCAGGAATCAACTTTCAAACTGTCTCTTTAAGAAAAGAATAAATGTATGTATCTATGTATTTAGCGCACCCCGGGGGAGGCTGAGCCCCTTCCTGAAAAGTTCGGGAGGTGCTGACGCTCCTCAGCCCCCCTGTAGATTACGCGCCTGATTCTCTATGAGATGGAGAAGGAACCTTTATTTTAAACCATTCATGAAACAATGCAGATTGTTTTAGCCACTTCTATTCCAGGAAAGTCAGAAAGGGAGAAGAGGAACAGGTTCAAGCAAAGCTATATTATCTCCTTAATTAATGAAGGTAGAAACACAGGCATTCTGGCAGGTTGATCTTCCTTAAGTATACCACACGGCAAGCGAGCAAGGGAAAAGAGAGAAAGGGGGGGGTGTTTCCCCCAATGTTCTTTCTGTAATAGCAAGTTTGTGATCATTACAGTCCATGAAAACAAACTTCAAACACTATGGCAGCTGCCTCTCTATATTCAGAGTACGGCCATGATTCAGCATAAAGGATAACACACGTTTATGACATCGTGGGCACTCAATGAAATTGCTGAGCAATCAGGTTAGAACCGATACAAGAAAGTACTTCTTCACCCAAAGAGTGATTAACACATGGAATTCACTGCCACAGGAGATGGTGGCGGCTACAAGCATGGACGGCTTCAAGAGGGAATTAGATAAACATATGAAGCAGAGGTCCATCAGTGGCTATTAGCCACAAGGTATAGATAGCACAAGGTATAGATAGGAACTCTCATTCTGGGGCAAGTATATTCTTGGTGCTTGGGGGGAGCAACAGTGGGAGGGCTTCTAGTGTCCTGGCCCCAGTGCTAGACCTCCTGATGGCACCTGGTATTTTTGGCCACTGTGTGACAGAGTGTTAGACTGGATGGGCCATTGGCCTGATCCAACATTGGCTTCTCTTATGTTCTTATAATTAGTCTTCAATAAGAGATACTATACAGATAGAAAGAAAATGTTACCTTCTAGTCTCTTACTGATTCCCTTATAAATGCATGGAATGCAACCTGCTGGGAAGGTAGCAGATATAATTCAGACCACCTGGCTTACCTGAGATATTAATGGTGTCAGAAACAAACCCAGTAATATTTCTATTACACCTTCTCTCTAAAGGGAACTAAAAGGGGCTAACAATTTTTGCCTCCTCCATTTAACCCGCAGAACTACCCTGTAAGGTAGGTTAGTGTAACGATTTCATTTTTAACTCTCTGTGTGTGTCTTTAAAAGTTTGGATGCATGGCTGTATGAAAGTCTAGAGTAGTGGAAACAAGCAAGTGGTGTGATTGGTGAGTGACAGAAGAATGAGCAGATATGTCAGTCAAGAGTTACAGTTAAGACAGTTAGTGAGATGACAGTTAAGTCAGTTAAGCTATGTATGAGTTGAAGGAGACTCATCCCTGTGTGGGATAATTTGGTTCTGTGTAGTAAAAGAGTTAAGCAGTTTGTTCGTTTTAAGGTCTGAGAGAGAGAAGTCTTGTGTGTGTTATGAAAAGTTGAAACAAAAAGAAACAGTAACCGTATGTGACCTAAGGAAAATATTGTTACAAAGTGACATGCCCAGATCCCTGTCAGTAAGAGGGGAAAGTGTGTGAAATATCAAATAAATCTACTTTTATTTAAGATACCAGTTATAAAAGAAATTC
>NW_015168115.1:150101-154019 GCF_001447785.1 Gekko japonicus
GTTGAAACAAAAAGAAACAGTAACCGTATGTGACCTAAGGAAAATATTGTTACAAAGTGACATGCCCAGATCCCTGTCAGTAAGAGGGGAAAGTGTGTGAAATATCAAATAAATCTACTTTTATTTAAGATACCAGTTATAAAAGAAATTCTTCCCAGGAAACACATAGACCCTCGTGAACGCCTAAAACCCTCGACAAACCTACCCAGAAATAGAGAAAGCATAAAGGTTTGGAAATCCTTTTAAAATTTCCTGGTGGCAGCCGGATATATAGAGTACAACAAAACAGAAGGAACATTTTAAAGTAAACCCAGACCTCCCCAGTTAAGGGGTCATCACAGTTAGCAACTGGCCAAAGTCACCCAGTGAGCTTTCATGACAGAGTTGAGACATGAACCTGGGTCACACAGACCCTAGTCTGACACGAACGATGATGAAACACTGGCTCTCCAATAACTGCCAAAAGTAGTTCTTCCATGGGAGTACTTCTCTAAGGACCCAGACATTGCCTACTTAATGAGAACAATCATTCAGCCATTAAAAAAAAAAAAACCCACTCCCATCAGAGCACAATGCTACACTGTTTATTTTTCTAAAACTACAGTATATCCTAATAACTAAGTAGTGGGATTTAGAGGGAAAGGGTGTACAAATTCAGTTTATGCTTGTTGAAAGCACACTTTTCCCTACCATGAGAATATTATGAAATGTCCTCCTAAACCTGGAACACTGAAGAGGAGCATTCCTAACTTTATCCTGTAGCTGATGAGGAACTTCAGAACCTTCAGTTGAGATTAGAGGCAAGGACAGTGCTCCTTCCTCACCAGGTAAAGGTAAAGGATTCGAAAGCCAGTCGAATCCGACTCTAGGGTTGCGGTGCTCATCTCCGTTTCAAAGCCGAAGAGCCAGTGCTGTCCGAAGACGTTTCCGTGGTCATGTGGCCGCCATGACTAAACACCAAGGCGCACGGAACGCTGTAACCTTCCCACCGAAGTGGTACCTATTGCTCTACTTGCAATTTCTTGCTTTCGAACTGCTAGGTTGGCAGGAGCTGGAACTAGAGACGGGACCTCACTCCGTCATGCGGCACACCCGGGTCTCGAACTGCTGAACTACCGACCTTCCACGGCCTGCAGTTCAGCGTCTTAACCACTTGAGCCACCGCAGCTCACTAGGACAGGATCCTAAAAAGCACACATTTGGGCCAGCTGCCAAAGTCAGCCAAATTGTATGCAACATCCCAAGTGTTGTTGTTTTTTTAAAAAAAGACTGATTAACAAAGACACCTTGAAACTGTCAAACATTTTCTGTCCATTGTTCTCCAAAAATTCAAACATAAGGCGTCAGATTTAAAAGCCTGTGACTTTCCACTACAAAGTATTTGCCAGAGTTTGTACAGCAACCTTGAACTCAAATGCCAAGACCTTCACTGATCTACATGGCACCTTCCCCTGGGGCGGCTCACGCTACAGTTTCTACCAGATTAGGAAAGTCTAGAACTCTCTATGGGGGGGCCTAGATGAATGAGCAGTTGGAGGCCCAGTAAAAAAAAATTAGGAAGATGTATTCCAGGATTTGGCATCAAACCAGGAAAGGGTCATTGCAGGACATCAAATCTTAGCAATTCATAACCCAGAGAAGAATACCAAACTATTTTTTCCCCTCCAGCTCAAAAGATGCTGCATAGCAGTATGGTCTTTTCAGCCTCAGCCTCATGCCCATATATTAAGACACTAACACACAAGGGTTGCACCAAAAAGTTATGTCATTTTCTATGACAGAGAGCCAATAAAGGCTCTTTCAGGCTAAGCCTTACTAATATGCCCCAATAGATTGTGCATTGTATGTTTAATATAGGCAGGGGTCATTTCCTGTGGGAGCGCACAGGAGCAGAGCTCCGGCAGTAAGGAGCCCGGGGGAGGGGACATGCAACAAGCCCCGCCCCCTGCTCCCAGCAGTCCTCAGTTGGGCCACGAGGAGCAAGAAGCAGCCAAGTAATTTGCAGAGCCCCCCCCCGGCCCGCCTTCAGGTACAAGCTCTCCCTCCTCTGTGAGGGCAGATCTGCACCCCCCCCCATAGTTAGCAATCCAAAACAGTCCAGTGGCACTTTAAGACCACGTTTTATTCAGGTACAAGCTCTCCCTCCTCTGTGAGGACAGATCTACACTCCCGCCCCCCAATAGCTAGCAATCCAAAACAGTCCAGTAGAGCCTGAGCGGTGGGTGTTGCCTTCTGACACACTTCCGGTGATGTCAGGGGGTGTGGCATATGCACATAAGTTATGCTAATGAGCTTCTGCACCTCTTTTTCTACGAAATGACCCCTGGATATAGGGCAAGAAACCAATTCTACCACATGCCACAAAACACTTCTGACCATGATGCAGTTTCTCTCCAGGATCACTGACACACCTTCTCTCTAAAGGGAACCAAAAGGGGCTAACAATTTTTGCCTCCTCCATTTAACCCACAGAACTACCCTGTAAGGTAGTCACCCAGTGAGCTTTCATGACAGAATTGAGATATGAATCTGGGTTACCCAGACCCTAGTCTGACACGAACGATGATGAAACACTAGCTCTCCAATAACTGCCAAAAGTAGTTCTTCCATGGGAGTACTTCTCTAAGGACCCAGACATTGCCTGCTTAATGAGAATAAGTGTTCAGCCATTAAAAAAACCCCACTCCCACCAGAGCACAATGCTACACTGTTTATTTTTCTAAAACTACAGTATACCCTAATAACTAAGTAGCGGGATTTAGAGGGAAAGGGTGTACAAATTCAGTTTATGCTTGTTGAAAGCACACTTTTCCCTACCATGAGAATATTATGAAATGTCCTCCTAAACCTGGAACACTGAAGAGGAGCATTCCTAACTTTATCCTGTAGCTGATGAGGAACTTCAGAACCTTCAGTTGAGATTAGAGGCAAGGACAGTGCTCCTTCCTCACTAGGTAAAGGTAAAGGTTCCCTTGCTCAAAAGCCAGTCGAATCCGACTCTAGGGTTGCGGTGCTCATCTCCGTTTCAAAGCCGAAGAGCCAGTGCTGTCCGAAGACGTTTCCGTGGTCATGTGGCTGGCATGACTAAACACCAAGGCGCACGGAACGCTGTTACCTTCCCACCGAAGTGGTACCTATTTATCTACTTGCAATTTCTTGCTTTCGAACTGCAGCTGGAACTAGAGGCAGGAGCTCACTCCGTCATGCGGCACACCCGGGTCTCGAACTGCTGAACTACCGACCTTCCACAGCCTGCAGTCCAGCGTCTTAACCACTTGAGCCACCGCAGCTCACTAGGACAGGATCCTAAAAAGCGCACATTTGGGCCAGCTGCCAAAGTCAGCCAAATTGTATGCAACATCCCAAGTGTTGTTGTTTTTTTAAAAAAAGACTGATTAACAAAGACACCTTGAAACTGTCAAACATTTTCTGTCCATTGTTCTCCAAAAATTCAAACATAAGGCGTCAGATTTAAAAGCCTGTGACTTTCCACTACAAAGTATTTGCCAGAGTTTGTACAGCAACCTTGAACTCAAATGCCAAGACCTTCACTGATCTACATGGCACCTTCCCCTGGGGCGGCTCACGCTACAGTTTCTACCAGATTAGGAAAGTCTAGAACTCTCTATGGGGGGGCCTAGATGAATGAGCAGTTGGAGGCCCAGTAAAAAAAATTAGGAAGATGTATTCCAGGATTTGGCATCAAACCAGGAAGGGTCATTGCAGGACATCAAATCTTAGCAATTCATAACCCAGAGAAGAATACCAAACTATTTTTTCCCCTCCAGCTCAAAAGATGCTGTATAGCAGCATGGTCTTTTCAGCCTCAGCCTCATGCCCATATATTAAGAAACTAACACACAAGGGTTGCACCAAAAAGTGATGTCGTTTTCTATGACACAGAGCCAATAAAGGCTC
>NW_015168115.1:158059-185950 GCF_001447785.1 Gekko japonicus
AAGGGAGGAATTGGGAATGAGGTAGACAATTGAAAGAAAGAAATGTTTCAATGGTATATGATGTATTCCTGAGAAAATAAAAATTTGTTTACCAAAAAAAAAAAGAAAGCCTTCCCTTGATTGGCTGAGGGCTCCTCCCCCACTCTGGAGAGGAAGGGGGAGGGAAAAATGGGGGGGGGAATGGCATCTCATGGGTCTTTTAAGAAGACCAGCAATGTTTTATTTCGGGTATAAGCTTTTGTGTGCAAGCACACTTTTTTTCTTCAGAGACAGAAAGGGAGGAAAGAGCCAGGGGGAGCACACCAGAGAGAGACAGAGACAGACAGACAGAGTATGTGATTTTGTGAGTCGCTGCTCACTCCTTCATTCTTCTTTCCATTTATTCTTTGCATCCTCCTGGACTGAATCCTCCAGTACCAAACTGAGTCCTAGGTTTCCTGTCTCAGTACCAATGCTGGTATCTCCATGCCTCTGCATATCACACCAATACTAATATCTCTACATGTCTGCATATCACATCTAATCCAATCACGCTTGCTATTGCCATTCAGCATCTGCAATCATCTTTATAAAGTTTATATCTCTGGTGTTACATTCATGGCACACATGGCCCAACCTGGCCCAACATCTATGTCAGATCTGGACCTCATAACAAATGAATTCAACATCTCTGGTTTAGCCCACAAGTTAAATATTTCCACAACAGGCACTGACAGGAGTCTTTTTATTATTATTAATTTTATTTCTATTAACATCTCAGAATACTAATACAATACTTTTCTACACAATACCAAACATATTACCAGATTACAAAATATACAATGATGCAGGACAGTAAATCTATCATTTACCCTAACAACAAAGTACATTAATCTAATTTTTTTCAAAAATACAGAATACATACAGGAGTCTATACATATTTCCCAATCTCAGCCACAAAAAATACTGCCTAATCTTTCCATGGCAACACTGTTAACACTAGCACCATGCAAAGATAATGTTAAGCCTGAAGGAAACTTTGGGTATTCTAGGTCTAGTGTTCTAGCAAGCTCTCTTTTAAACCAAAATGATGAACTACTTTTGTGCTGTTGTACTAGTTATTACATGAGAGAAGTCAATGTTGGATCAGGCCAATGGCCCATCCAGTTCAACACTCTGTCACACAGTGGCCAAAAATACCAGGTGCCATCAGGAGGTCCAGCAGTGGGGCCAGGACACTAGGAGTCCTCCCACTGTTGCCCCCCCCCCAAGCACCAAGAATACTGAGCATCACTGAGAGTTCCTACGTATACCCTGTGGCTAATATCCACTGATGGACCTCTGCTCCATATGTTTATCCTACTATTCAAGTTCCATTCCTAATTTTTTAAACAGAGAGCATTTCTTTTCAACCTGTAATACCAAGCATACACATCTACCTTGAACTTCAACAATATCTTAAGCTACTAAGTATTACCACTTCCTCTACCGCTGCTGTCACACCACGCTGATTAAAAAAAAAAACATAACAAGCTAGAAAGGTCTTTTAAGACCAACTGTTTTAGGGTTTTTTTAAAAAAAGAAAGAACAAATCCAGGCTGCAGCACCAATTTAAAACTGCTAAGATGATCTGCAACGCAGTCCTGACCTGGATAGCCCAAGCAAGCCCAACCACATCAGATCTCAGAAGCTAAGCAGGGCTGACCTTGGCAAGTATTTGGATGGGAGACCTCCAAAGAATACCAGAGCTGAGAGACAGAGGCACACTATCAAGCCATTTCTCTGAACTTCCTCCATGCCCGGGAGGACTTGCCAGAGGTTGCCATGACTTCCAGGCACACAGGGGTACACACACACACTCAGATATGAAGACCTTTTAGATAAGCCCGCCAACGGTCGCCGGCTGCTCGGAGCATCAAGACTGCGCCTGGAACCATCAGAAAAAAGAGGAAGGATTCCGCCGCCGGGGTGCTGTTAGGTAACCCCCCCCCCCCCCGCATCATTTGGGCCTAGTTTGGTTTGTTTTCAGATGAGGTTTGACTACAGATGTAGTCCTATGTAAACCGCTCTCAGACCCATTAGGGGTTACGAGCGGTATAGAAATCACATGTAAATAAATAAATAAATAACGGATGCTTAAAAACAAAGGGAGAATTAATAAGGAAAGGTGTTAATCTAGATTGGTGGGTAAGGGCTCAAACTGAATCTAGATATGCTAAAGACAGAAAATCTGGGTTTTATTTAGGACAATGAGCATTTGAAAAATTGCTATGTACATCTAATGATAAGTTGATCAAGAAAATGTATGTATTTTTAATGCAAATGAAAATGGAGGATGAAGTGGTTAAAGATTGTATGATCAAATGGATGCAAAATCCAGGTTATGATATTGATCTTGCACAACGGAGTAAACTGTGGAAAGTGAATGTGAAAATGACTAAATCGGTTGCATTTAAAGAGAATCTGTATAAGCCATTTTATAGATGGTACTTAACACCAGATAGACTAGCTAAAATGTATAAAAACATGTCTAATAGTTGCTGGAAGTGTAAAAAACATATAGGTATGTTTTACCACATGTGGTGGACATAGGGATCCCAAGACCCCCCGAAGGGCGGGGAAACCCCCGCCCCAGAGGCCCGTTCCCCGGCGGCGCCGGATCGGGCCCCAGGGGGAACTCCACCCTGACATGCGCGTCACCCGGAAGTGACGCGGGCACGCCAGGCATGCTGGGGCCGGGGTCACAGCCATACAAGGGAAAACTCTATGGTTTTCCCTTGTATGGTCGTGGCCCCGCCCCTAGCGTGCCTGGCATCCTCCCGTCACTTCCGGGTGACGTGCGTGTGGGGGGCGCACACAAGACGCCGGCTGGGAGCCCCTCGCTCCCGGCGAAGATAGACTTGGCAACCCTAGGTGGACATGACGAACTGCATGCAATTTCTGGGTTATAGTGCATACATTTATACAGGCAGTTTTGCAGACTTCATTACCCTTTTGACCAGAACTGTTTTTACTGAATTGTATACCAGATGGGTTTGATAAAAATCAAAGATATTTTATAATTCATGTGGTAACAGCAGCTAGAATCTTGTATGCAACTTTTTGGAAACTCCCAACAATACCCTCTGAACAAGACTGAATAATGAACACCATGGAAAGTGCAGAAATGGACAAACTCACTTTGATTTTAAAAGAGCAAATGGAAGAAGACTTTGTTGGACTATGGACCCCTTTTTTACGACTGGATGAGAAACAAATATAAAGATATGAATTCTCTGATATAATATGAAGTAGCCTATATGAACTTCTAAAATCTCACAGTCTCTCTCTTTGAAGTCTGAAATGATATGTGGAGAAGAAGACTTGTTATTTTATTTTTCCCCATTTTCCCTCGCCCCTGTATACTCTAAAACCTAATAAAGTATACTTTAAAAAATGCAAAAATGCCCCCAAAGAAGATGATCTGCAACACAAATTCCTAATTTAACATCATCACTGAAGTTATTAATCTGGGAGTTCCAATATGCCTTCCACTGAGTCAGACCACTGCTCTATTTAGGTCAGGGGTGCTTACACTGGTTTGCAGCTTTCCAAGATCCTATCCCAAGGATTGTCTCAGCCTTCCTGTCAAATATGCTTTCAAGCAGAAACCCTGGAGACAGAGCCTCAAATTTAAATGTACATGCTCTGCTCAGAACGATGGAATCTGGTACTCCAGATACAAGAGAACGAGAGAGCCCCAACAACAAAGCTTCGCTGTAGCAAAGTTTCCACAGAAAGGCCTAGTGAGTTAAGCATCTGTGTAAGTTTAGCATCTGTGTGAGGAAACCAGGGCACTGGACCCAGACTATGTCAATGCAGGAGAAGCACAGGCTATAGAAGGAAAGGCACTCAATCCTGGGTAAACACACTACAAAATAAGAAGTAAAATACCAGTTATGAAAGTAGAAAGCTAGCCGGGATCACGGGGCTATCTAGTGTATCGCATGGAATGTCTCAAGTATTATTACCTGCCTGCTGGACAGAAGCTGTGGAAGAGTGCTTGTGCAAGGAGCAAGTTCACTCCCTTGAGGCCAAGGTAGTTCAACCTAGAAAAGCTGACAGTAGCAGAGAGGATGGTTGACAAGGCCTTTGGGGCTGTGATAGTGGCATCCCAATTCCAGGGTGATGGCCTGGCCCGTAGCTAGCATGGGGCCCACGGGGCCCGACCCCCTGGTGTTTCTTCTGGGCCCCCTCCCTCCCGGGCTGCCCCCAAAGTGCTACAACTTACCACCTGCATTGTACTTTCGTTTAATTAGCTGGTGGGCCCCTCGACACCCCCTCCCCCCAAATTCCCTAGCTACGGGGTTCCACATGGCTCCTTGTCAATCACAGATCATGAGAGCCTTGTGGAAGGAGGGCACCACTCCAGGGAAAAGGCCATAATCCCTTAGCACGGAACTCCTTCCTTGGTGGATGAACACCACACCTCCCACATCATACTGGGATATTCAACCATTAGACACATAGACAGTTGGGTTTGTGACGGGCATGCGAAACGCATGATGAACTGCCTTCCTGGTGTGAAGATTGCAGACATCACTCGCCATCTAGATAACTTGGTAGATTGTGCTCGGGAGGAGTCAGTCATCGTAGTGCATGTTGGCACCAATAATGTGCGGAAGTGTAGCTGTGAGGTCCTGGAAGCTAAATTTAGGCTGTTAGGTAGGAGACTAAAAGCCAGACCCTCCAAGGTAGCTTTCTCTGAAATGCTACCTGTTCCACACACTGGGCCAGCTAGACAGGCACAATCGGGGAGTCGCAGTGCAAGGAGGAGGCGATGGTATAGAGAGGAGGACTTCAGATCTATTACACACTGATGGACGTTTGGGGACAAGCCAGGCTTGTACAGAAGGGATGAGTTCCACTTGAACCAGAATGGAACCAGACTGCTGGCATGTAAAATGGTCAAGCATACAGAAAGGCAAGCCCCGCAGAATAAAAACCAACCTTCTGCAAAGGTTAAGTCCTATCTCACTAATTTTTAGAACTGTCAGTTCATATGTGGACAGAAATCAACCAGCAGATTTTTCCCCCCAGAAGAGTTTTGACAAAGTCCCTCACCAAAGACTCTTGAGCAACTTGAGAGTCATGCGGTAAGAGGACAAGTCTTCTTATGAATTAGAGACTGGCTAAAAAACAGGAAGCAGAGAGTAAGAATAAATTGTCAGTTCTCACAATGGAGGGATGTGAGCACTGTGGCCCCTGTGGGATCTGTACTGAAATGGTGTGCTTTTCAGCTTGTGCATACATGACCTGGAGTTAGGGGTAAGCAGTGAGGTGATCAAGCTTGCAGATGGCACCAAATCGTTTAGGGTGGGCTCAGGGCCCTGCAAATTATTCAAGGCCATGTACCAGTCAGCCGTTCGCTCACGTAGCTTGCTTCCGATGTAGTCCACTCGGTGCTTGTCCATCGGGAACAGGTAGCCCCGGTCTCACAGGAATTTATGCACTTGCAAGGTGAAGAAAGCCAGTTTGTCTGCCTCGCCGTTGAACATTGCATCAAGCAACACTTTTGGATGCTCCAACATGGATGCAGGGGCTGGTACTGGAGCAGGGCCCACCGGCTGCCCCCCCCCAGTGGCACTTGGACAGGTAACCCTGGCGGCCCCGCGGGCGGAGCTTGCTCCGGGGCTCCAGCTCCTACAGGGACAATCTGGGCTCCCACAGGAGCAGGCTGCCCTGGCAGTGGGATGGCTTGAGCCCCTCCCTCAGCTTGCCGCCTCAGCCCCACTTCATACTCTACTGTAGTGGAGACCAGTTGGGGTAGCCCCATCAATTCCTCTATTAACTCCTGGTGCAGTTCTTCCTGTTTCAACAGCAACAGGTTTTGGCGTTGTTCCAGGTGATCCTCTCTCAGCTCCCTGGTTATGGCTCTGTTTCTTGGCATCGCACCCTCCATCCCTCGGAACGCTGCAGTCATTCTGGGATGAACCGAGGTGCTCCATGTCTCATGGGTTTCCTTCGAGGACTGGGACCAAGCATAAGGGTCAGGGTTCTGCCAGAACCGACCCAGCAGGGGTGGTTTGGAGCCTCCAGTAGCCCCAGCTACTGTCGCTGGGGGGGTACTGGTCACTGGGGTTTCCCCCTTGTAGTGTTGGGTACGTTCCTGTCTTCTTCATGTTCCATAGCTGGGTGCAGAAGCAGGAACTATAGTGAGTCTTATCACTCTGTCAGACTCCTGCAGCAATCAGATCCAACAACTCTCTTCTTCAGAAGTATAGTTTATTGGGAAAAAATAAGTTACCTGTAGATTATGTAAAAGATAAAAAGAGGAGTACTTAAGAGTAACCTAAAGATTATGCAGGAGGTTGTAGCACTGTGGGAAGCCATATATAGGGGGGGAAAGGGAGGAGGGTAGGATATAAAGGGATAAAAACTGTAATACAAATGTTGAACTTTGTTGAATATATCCTAAAAATAAAATGTTTACAAAGAAGTATAGTTTATTGGTACAGTATTGGCAGAACATCTAAATTCCAGGATCTGCGTTAAGACTAACGGAAAAGGCGCGGGGATGGGAGATATACTGGGTTCAAAGGGGTACCCTGATTGGTGCGTAGCCGATCAAGGCATTAGGAGGAGCCGGGTCCGGCAAGGGGATAGTTCTCAGGGAGTGTGTGTTACAGCTAGGCACTCAAGGTCAGGCACATAAAATACATAGATAACAGAGTATTGCCAGGCAGTAAGAAACGAAAGTTAAAATACCAGGCAGTGGTCACTCCCCTCCTCCACCCTATATGTCAGTTCCCTGACATCAACTATAATAAACTTCAGAAATAAGAGGGGACCATTCAAGAAATATATGTTTGTTGATGATGTTTTAAAGAAAGTCACACCAGTGAACTGGTAGAAGTCACTTTAAAGCACTTGGATTTAGAGACAGCTGAAGTAATGATTTCACTTTTTAACAGTAGCTTCTTCTGCTGACATAGAAAAAATATTCTCTTCCTTTGGACTGATTTATTCTAAACTGAGAAATCATTTGGGACCCAACAAAGCAGGAAAGCTTGTTCCTCTTTTCCAGATTATGAACAAACAAGAAGATGAAGATAAAAATCAGTGAGTTTTTCATGTGTGGACCAGGCTGATAGTCTGAGATATTTTGCTTAACCACATCAGATAACAAACATGGATGTTTAAGCAAATACAAGAATATATATACTATAATGTTATTGTTTTAGTTAAATAAAACTATTTAAATTGTTATTGTTAAGGTAATGATTATTTTTCTCCTTCCAATAAAGTATAGCAGAAAAGTTCTCCAAATATGAACATAAGAACATAAGAGAAGCCAATGTTGGATAAGACCAATGGCTCATCTAGTCCAACACTCTGTCACACAGTGTACTACAATGGAACCCGGAATGTAAGATCTATGAATCAAGGTAAGCTTGACGTGGTCAAAAATGAGATAGCAAGACTGAACATTGATATCTTAGGAATCAGTGAACTAAAGTGGACAGGAATGGGCGAATTTAACTCAGAAGACCATTATATCTACTACTGTGGCCAGGAATCTCGTAGAAAAAATGGTGTGGCCTTTATAGTCAACAAGAGAGTGCAAAAGTCAGTACTGGGATTCAATCTCAAAAATGACAGAATGATTTCTGTCCGATTCCAAGGCAAACCATTCAACATCACAGTAATCCAAGTCTATGCCCCAACCACTGATGCAGAAGAGGCTGAAGTGGACCGGTTCTATGAAGACCTACAACACCTCCTAGAACTAACACCAAAAAATGATGTCCTCATCATCATAGGGGACTGGAATGCTAAAGTAGGAAGTCAAAAGGTAACCGGAATAACAGACAAGTTTGGCCTTGGAAAGCAAAATGAAGCAGGGCAAAGGTTAACAGAGTTTTGTCAAGAGAACACACTGGTCATAGCGAACACCCTTTTCCAACAACCTAAGAGGCGACTCTACACATGGACATCACCAGATGGGCAACACCGAAATCAGATTGACTATATAATTTGCAGTCAAAGATGGAGAAGCTCTATCCAGTCAGTAAAAACAAGACCTGGAGCTGACTGTGGTTCAGATCATGAGCTACTCATTGCAAAATTCAGACTTAAACTGAAGAAAATTGGGAAAACCACGAGGCCATTCAGGTTTGACCTAGATCGCATCCCTGATGAATATACAGTAGAGGTGAAGAATAGATTCAAGGGTCTGGATTTGATAGATAGAGTGCCTGAAGAACTATGGACAGAGGTTCGTGACATCGTACAGGAGGCAGCAATCACCACCATCCCAAAGAAAAAGAAATGTAAGAAAGCAAAGTGGCTTTCTGATGAGGCTTTACAAATAGCAGAGGAAAGAAGGAAAGCGAAAGGCAAAGGCGAAAAGGAAAGATTTACCCAACTGAACGCAGGCTGTGGTCTTGGCATTGTAGAACCTGATGTTTCGCCAGTAGCTGTAACTGGCATCATCAGAGGTATAACACAGAAATATGGAGTACTGTCCGCCTCCTTGGCTGGTTTCCTGCTTCTATTGTATTTGAAGAAAGTTTTATTGTTAGTCTTTATGTTTTTTGCTATATGCTCCTCATATTCCCTCTTTGCCTGCCTGATCACAGCCTTGCATTTTATTTGCCACAGCCTGTGTTCCCTTTTATCAGCCTCACTGAGACTAGCTTTCCACCACTTAAAGGAATCCTCCTTACCTTTTACAGGAGTCCCTAACCTATTAGACCCTGAGGGCATCTTTGGAATTCTGACACAGGGTAGTGGATGCAGCCAACAAAATGGCTGCTGCAGGAAGTTAGTCGAGCCACAAAATGGCTACCATTGTTTACCTTCAGACACACAGTGAAGAATCCTTGTGCTATGGCGGCAGCTGCAGCCAAAGGAACACTTTTAAAAAGCCTGCACAGCCAATCAAATCTACAACGGCCAATCAGAAGCCCTGCTAAGCAAAAGCCCTACCTGGCCCAGTACACTTTCTAAAAGCACTTGGCACATGCCAGGAAAGGTGCTTGCAGGCACCATGGCCAGTGTTCCCTCTTAAGCTGAGTTAGTGTGAGCTAGCTCACAGTTTTTTAGCCTCCAGCTCACACATTTTTGTCTTAGCTCAGGAAGGATGGCTCCAGAGCAAACTAATTTATGCAGTTGCCAAATCGCTTGCTCACAACTTTAATGCCAGTCGCTCACAAAGTAGAATTTTTGCTCAGAAGACTCCACAGCTTAGAGGGAACATTGATGGCACCACTGGGCACCATGCTGTAGATCCCAGGAGTAAGGGGTATATGCTGCCTCAAATACATATATGCAGGCGGACCAGATCTGTCAAGGCCTTATTATAATGCATTTCATCAGATGTTGTATACTCTTGTGTAACTGCGGTATAGGAGCCGTTGTGGCTCAGAGGTTAAGACGCTGAGCTGCAGACTGGAAGGTCTGTAGTCTGACAGTTCCGAGACCCTAGTGCTGTGTGATGGAGTGAGCTCCCATCTCTGGCCCCAGTTCCTGCCAACCTAGCAGTTCGAAAGTAAGAAATTGCAAGTAGATAAATAGGTACTATTTCAGTAGGAAGGTAACAGCATTCTGTGTGCCTCGGCGTCTAGTCACGCCGGCCACATGACCACGGAGAAGTCTTTGGACAATGCTGGCTCTTCGGCTTGGAAACGGAGAAGAGCACCGCCCCCTAGAACTGGACTTGACTGGCTTTTGAGCAAGGGAAACCTTAACTGCACTATATTTTCTATTCTTGTTATTTACAGCTTGCAGAACAACAATCATGAGCAGTAGCAGGTTATGATACAAAAGTACTTACGGAAGAAACAAACTGTACCTGCTCACCTCCCCCACCCCCCGCTCAGCTACTCACTTAGCGTCAAAAAGTTTTAGGCTGGTTTTGCTCTCATGGCCTCCCCATGAGCAAACAGCAGGTTTTCCATGAACAGTGCAATGAATAATAAGCCTGATTGCTGAATCTTATGACTAGTATCTAAACATAAACTCAGATTCTCAAAGATGTCTTTTAAAACATCCACACAACACATCTATTAGAATGGAACAGATTAAAAATATGCTATGTTAACTAAAAAAGGGTAATTTTTCAAAAGAAATGTATTTTGTTCAAAATTCTTTAAAAAGTTAATGAAGGAACAATACTGACTGCTTCAGAAATGTGAATAAACTGCATCCAGTACTGGTAGTGTGCAATGGGTTTTGTCACAATGCAACAATAAGTAAGTCGTCGTAAGTAGTGGCAAATATGTATGTACTTTTAAAAAAGTTAACAATGGAGTTATACAGCTGGAATTTTTCTGTGACAAGACCAGATTCACTGAAGCCAAGAATGCTTTCTATACAGCAAAACTAGCTTAAGTAATTCAGTAAGGCAGGCAATGTGTTCCAAACGCCATATAAAAAGAAACATGCAGCATAATACAAACACATTTTGAATAATTAATAACTACAGACTATTCAATTTAAGCATTAAGAACAAATATCAACTGTTCTTTTTTTTTTTTAGTTAAGGGTCTACTAAGCGCCATTCCTTTGAGCATAACAACAGAAAACATTAAGAGGGCTAAGAAGGAAGAGAACGCAGAGTATATTGTGACCAGTCGGTATGTGACAGCTGGAGAAAAGCGCAAAAGCAGCAGCTGCATACATTCTATAGCACAACACAAAGTGACTTATGTCTACCTTATTCTGATGTCCATTCTACTTGGAGTGCTCACCCCCCCCCCTTTAATTGTAGGGATTTGGATCTTCCAAGAAGTTCAACAACTATGTGCCTCTTAGGATGCATTTGCACTAAACACATCAAATAAAATAACACAGCCTAGAGGCCACAGGAGGAAGGTTGAAGGCAAAACGTGTCTGGGAAATTATAGATGCTTATATACAAATGTCAGAAGTGTCCAAGATAAAATGGGGTAGCTGGAATGCTTAGTGTCAGAAGAGAACATAGACATTGTGGGCATTTCAGAAACTTGGTGGGATGAGGATAATCAGTGGGATAACAGTGATTCTTGGATATAAATTATATCAGAAGGATGGGAGGGAAGGATAAGAGGTAGAGAGGCTCTGTATGTCAGAGAAGGAATACAGTCCAGTAAAATTGAGAATCTAAGAGAAATAGATTCACGTATAGAAACACTATGGGTGGAAATAGTGTGCTCAAAAGGAAGCTTAACTCTGGGAGTTTGTTATCGCCCACCAGATCAAAGATTCGATGACTTTAGAATGCCAAAAAAATTAAGGAAAGCAGCTAGATGAAATAAATAACTATGTAATAATAGGTGACTAACTTCCCATACATTGATTGGGTCAATGTGTGTTCAAATAAGGAGAAAGAGATTGGGTTTCTAGATACTCTCAACCACTGCGCCTTGGAACACATGGTCACAGAACATACTGGGGGGAAGTGATTCTGGACTTTGTCCTAAGTAATGCTCGAGACCTGGTGAGAGATGTGGATGTGATAGCACCAATTATGAATAGTGAACATAGTGCTATTAAGCTGAGCATTTATGAAAATAGGGAGTTGCCCAAAAAAGACCAACACAATCACATTTAATTTTAGAAAGGGTAACTTCTCTCAAATGAGGGGGCTTGTGAAGAAGAAACTGAAAGGAAAGGGAAAGCTGGGGGACTATTAAAAACTACAATTTTGGGAGCTCAGATAAAATGTATACATAAAGACCAACAATAAAAATGTCTTCAAATACATTAGTAGCAGAAAACCAGCTAAGGAAGCAGTGGGGCCCTTGGATGACGAAAGGGTGAAAGGATTACTAAAGGATAATAGGAAAATGGCAGAGAAGCTGAATGCATTTTTCCCCTCTGTCTTCAATGTGGAAGGTGAGAGATCCTTGGCCCACTCCAGAACTACTAATTTCAGAAGGAATGTCTAAAGACCTGTGTTGTAATGAGGTGACGAGAGAGTATTTCCTACAATTGATGGACAAGTTAAAACCTGACAAATCACCAGGCCCAGATGGCATACATCCAAGAGTTCTGAAAGAACTCAAATGTGAACTTGTGGATCTCCCTGACAAAAATATGCAATCAACCACTAAAATCTGCCTCCATTCCCAAGGACTGGAAGGTAGCTTAGAGGGAACATTGCTTGTGAGATAGGTGGGGCTGAGAGAGCTCTTTCGAGGACTGCTCTTGAGAGAACAGCTCTGAGAGAACCTTGTAAAAATCTCAGAATGAATATTTATACTATATTTTATGACTAATTCAACCATTATAAGAGAAGTCAAATTTCATTACAGAAAATGTCCTCTATGAAAATGTCCTCCAATCCTCCAGAGAACAGGTCTACCCTCCCCTTTCCACTATATTGTTAGACCTGACCTCTGGAGGTCTACCCACCCATTTCCACTATATTGGTAGACCTAGCCCCCAGAGAATAGGACTCTCCTCCCCTTTCCACTATATTGGTAGAGCTGGCCTTGGACTGTTGCCCTGCACTGAGCCTTAGAAAACGTACCAGCACTTTGGAGGCGGGGAACTCTTGCAGTCTACTTTATGGGGGGGGGGGTTAGTGAAACATGACAAATTTACAGGTCAAGTATAACAGAGGTGAAACAATCACTGTCAGAACCCTGCCTAACCTAACAACCAGGAAGTTGCTTGAATGTTATCAACCTGCCCAAACTACTTATATATTCAAATATTTATATCCCACTTTTCCTGAGACTCAAGGCAGCTTACAAATCATACAAAAAAGCATAACAAGTGTGCTTAAAATTTATTTTTTTCCAGTTCTGTTATAGCCTGTGGGGACCATTACAGTCAATGGACCCCATAGGCTATAATGGAGAATCGATCCGGGGTATCTGGGGGGGGGGCTGTTGATTGAGGTAGAGGCGCCAAATTTGCAGCACAGATGCTGGTGCCTCTCCTCAAAAACACCTCTACTTTCAAAAATATTGGACCAGGGGGTCCAATTCTATGGGCCCCAGAAGGACGTGCGCCCATCCTCCATTGTTTCCAATGGAAGGGAAAATGCCTTAGTCTGAGCAGGAGCGTAAACTTCCTGAGCTGGGGCTAAACTTTTGTGTGCCAGCACACCCTAGCACAGCTTAGAGAGAACTCTGCTGACAGGGTATCTGTTGTGGGAAGGGGAAGGAGGTTGTAAGCCGCTCTGAGACTCCAAGTGAAGGGCGGGGTATAAATCCAATCCCTTCTTCTTCTCTCGCCCCACTATTTTCCTTTCCTGAAAGCCCCTATGGCCTCTACCCCTTCCTTGGTTTTTTCTCTCTTTCCCACCTGCCAGACAGCCTACCATTATCTGCCCTCCCTTCTGTACGGTGCTAGGTGCTGGGCTAGCCACCAGGACCAGTTTTGCAGTAGGGAACCTGCAAGGACTTGTGAGGGGCACCTCACTTTCCACTGCACCCCTCTCCCCACACTACTGCCTCTTTTGCTCCTGCTGGCAGCCTCCATATCCTCACCATACCATGCTTCTTTTCCTCCTTCCTACCCACCAACCTTTTAACTGCACCCCCATCTTCAGCTATATTTGTTATTTATATAGTTGGTTTACATCCTGCCTTTCTCTAAGTATGAATCCACAGCAGCTTATATCATTCTCCTTCCCTTCATTTTATTCTCACAACAATCCTATGAAGTAGATTAGGCTGACTGCATGATTGGCCGAAAGTCACCCAGCAAGCTTCAATGGCAGACTGGGGATCTGAACCTGTCTCCCAGACCCTAGTCCAGCACTACAGCCACTGCAGCACACTGGGTTTTGTGGCTGGCTGCTGTTGAACAGTAGCAAGCTACAACCACTGCAGCACACTGGGTTTCGTGGGTGGCTGCTGTTGAACAGTAGCAAGCAGTCAGATCTGGTTGAGTCATTCAAGCAAGGTGGTAGCAAGTAGCCCAGTGATTACAGCCAGGCCCGGCCCCAATGAGTCCTCCCTCAAAGGTCAAAACAGCCCTAGAAAGGGCCCTCCCTCCACATTTTACTGACACAAGGCTTGAAGGCTGGTAGTATTGTTGTCGTTACCTAGCAACTGCCACAACAGCCAATGAGTGGACAGCCTAACAGTACAGGCATTAGTTCTTCTACTGGAGGGGTTAACCCCCCTCCTGTTGCTTTTTTTCCCCCTTCAGATTTTTCTCCAAATTTGGGTTCTCTCTAGTTTGTGGAATTATCTATCTTATCTGTTCAAGGTCCCAAACTCCAGATTTAAGTATCCACAGATTGTGGGGCCATCCTGAGAATTAAATATATTGATAATTAGATATACTGATGATAGAAATGTGAAAAAGAAACCACTCTAGAACTGTTTTCCAGGTCTTCACATTGTGCTTTTGTTGGGCACTGCTAAAAAGTATGTCAAGTTTCAGGCATTCTGAGGATATTTCACATAACTGGTTCATTCTTGTCTTGTCTACCAAGGAGACGGCAGCTTTCCAATCCACAAATTTCTCTTTTTACAGAAATGAACTGTGGATGGTTTGTGCAGCGGTGCTAGTTTATCTAGCCCTAAACAAGGGTTTACTGCTACAATGAAACAAATGTCTATGGTTTATAATATCAATGATAAAAAGCCCTGTTAGTTGGACAGAGAGTAGACTGTAGAGGCGTTTAGCATAATTAAGACTATATGCTCTGTAACAACATTCCAGTTTACAGCTATATTGCAGACCATCAACAGGGCTGCTGCAGAACACATAGATGCTTGGAATGGAGAACCCAAGCCAAGGTAGTGCTAAAGGAGCCTCCCTACAAGCAAAACCACTTTACTCAATAGCTGGAGCTTTATTCTAGAGTTAACTATTGCTGTAACCAAGAAGAGTTTTTTTGATGGCTGGAATGCCACCACAGTGCTGCAGGGGTAAGACTTGACGGCCTCACATCTGTCTGTGTGACAGCTGTACGACGCCTTCAGTATACACATGGCTACAGAAGACATTTGGAGCTGCTGTGGCTCAAGTGGTTAAGACACTGAACTGCAGGCTGTGGAAGGTCAGTAGTTCAGCAGTTTGAGACCCGGGTGCTGCATGACGGAGTGAGCTCCCATCTCTAGTTCCAGTTCCTGCCAACCTAGCTGTTCGAAAGCAAGAAATTGCAAGTAGATAAATAGGTACCACTTTGGTGGGAAGGTAACAGCATTCCATGTGCCTTGCTGTTTAGTCATGCCGGCCACATGACCACGGAAACGTCTTTGGACAGCGCTGGCTCTTCGGCTTTGAAACGGAGATGAGCACCGGAGAGTTGGAGTCGACTGGCTTTTGAGCAAGGGAACCTTTACCTTTACAGAAGACATGGTGCTTCTCTGGCAAAACATCTATTTAACTCCTATCATCCACCAGAGGAAGCAAGATGTACGATGCAAGCCAAACTATTTTCCGTCAATCTTGAGTGCTTATTAGGGCAACTCCAGTAACTACACGTATGCTCTCATCATGACAAGTTCTGCATGTATACTTTAAGAAATGCATGTGAACAGGTAGGTCAGGGACTAGCACAGCAGTAACTAAGCCATATTACAAAGGCATAAGAATCTGCATAGAAATAAAAAACAGTTATTCTCAACAATGTACATTTTATGAGACTGTTGAAAGGGTACATATCAGAAGGTTACGAAACAGAAGGAAAGAGGGAAGAAATCTGTGACCCAGTTTTCAAAAATGGCATACAATGTAATGGACAGTATTATTTCAGAATGCAAGTATATGCTCTCATGCTCGAATGTGCCTGTCCTTTTAAGGGATGTTAGAACACCCACTGGTTTGGTTCATGCACTGTTTGTAAGCTGTGATCTGATTTTTCGATAATTAGTTTGTTAGTCTGTTGATCTGTTCATGGGTATTGTTTCACAGGTTGTTTCACTGTATTCCTTACTAACCATGCAGTACAATGCAGTTTATTCACATAGGCCTGAGTTCTACTACTCCCCCATCCGTGCTGCGTAACTGCTCTGGCTAAGTAGGCAATTGTTAAATAGACTATTAGATCATTCATAAATCATATAAATCAGTCATAAATAAATGATGTGTTTCACTAAAATCCTATACTTCCATGTCTGTTAAGTAGCCCTTAGTGATTCAAACTGATCAGCGGCCATTTGCATCAGCAGTACCTTTGTTCATACAGAGATTTAGGGAAACCCAATGCAAATTGCTTTGGTATGGATTTGTGGCTTGTTGACATGATCAGAACAGACTGAGTGATTAGCTCACATCACCACCTTCAAACAGGGTAACCCATCGATACATAACGCCTTTGCCAAGTCCTAGAGTAAGCAATGAAATAAGAATGCCATGTAAGAACAAGAACCACTGTGGGATCATGGCTGCCCCTCCCAGCAAGGTTAAAGGTCAAGAAAGGCAACCAAATAAGGACACTAGAAAAGCCCTGCTGGATCAGACCAATGGTTCATCTAGTCCACCATCCCGTCTCACACAGTGGACAACCAGTTCCCCTGGAGGGCCAACAACAGGCACAGAGACTGAGTCTTTCCCTTGACGTTGCCTCCTGGCACTGGGAGTCAGAGGCTAACCGCCTCTGAATATGGCCAGTTATCACTGATATCCTCCATCAGTCTATGTAATCCCCTTTTAAAGCTGTCTATTTCTGCGGCCATCATTACATCCTCTGGCAGCAAATTCCACAATTTAATCACTCACTGTATAAAGAAGTATTTCCTTTATTCTGTCCTGAATCTACTGCCCATCAGCTTCATTGGATACCCTCAAGTTCTAGTATTTTGGGAGGGAGAGAAAAAAATTCTCTGTTCACTCTCTCCACCGCATGCATAATATTTATAAACCTTTTATCATGTCCCTCCACCCTAGTTGTCTCTTTTCGAAATTTCAAAGCCCCGGACTCTTCAGCCTTTCCTCATAGGAAAGGTGCTCCAACCCCTGGTCATCTTGGTTGCCTTCATCTGTACTTTTTCTAGCTCTGCAGTGTCCTTTTTGAGATACAGTGAACAGAACTGCACATAATATTCCAGATGTCACACAATAGAGCATTATGATAACGGATGTTTTACTTTCAGTCTCTTTCCTAATAATCACCAGCACAGCATTGAAACTCCTCCTAGATTATTTAAGAGATCACAGAGAAATTGCAAGTATGAGCTTTGTAAATGTAGACAGCACAATTCCATACAGTTATTGTTATGTATTGCCTATACATAAATAGCTGAGCTTGAGTTACACTCCTATCCATCTCTGGTATTGTAAATAGCGAAACCTGATTGGCTTCTCTGCGTAGAAGACCAATCAGGACACTGGAAGGGTTCTGGAGGGAAATGAACCTATTGGCTGTTATGTTACTGTTTTGATTGGTTATTACTGTTACACAGGGGTGTGGCTAAGTCAGCCCGGATAGTTTAAAAGAGAGCCTGTTGCTCTCCTGTTTGTGTTCGTTCCTACCTTGTTAAATAAAGCTGAATCACTTATTAAGAGCTGCTGCCTTAAGTCTCGTACTTAACAGTTATCACAGAATTTAGCTTGCCTGTACACAGAACATTAACGTAAACATGGCACTCTCTTCCTCCTCAAGTGCAAGTCAGATGTAACAGAGCTGTTTCCATCCCAACACCAGATGACCTTAGGATAAATTCTGCTACTCAGAATCCATTTTCCATCTGTAGAGATCAGCCTCTATTATTTTTAAAGAAAAATGAATTAATGATTATAAAGATGATATTTTAAAAAGTTGGAAGCCATGCACACCATGACAATTGTAAAACCGGAAGAACGAAGTTTGAGTCTAGTGGCACCTTTAAGACCAACGAAGTTTTGTTCAAAGTATAAGCTTTCGCCTGCAAGCACAGAAGGTTTGTTTTCCACTTAGGCACAGATATGCGTCCAAGTTCTTTTCTCTTCCCACAAGAGAACTTAAATTGATGCTAATCAACAATCCTAAGTATCTCAGAGGGCTGTCTGCCAATACCATCAAAGGATTTGTATCAGCACTGTTGTAACTTTATACTTTGTGACTACAACCAGAGTTAAATTGCTTATCACTAATATTCATCTCCACAGAACACTACCCAGCCTCTGCAGAGCTCGAATAAAAGGCAAAGCACCCATCATTATCCTATATTTTTGGCCTTTTGACCCCACAATGCAAAAAAAATAAAATAAACTCAAGACCAATTTGTGTTTCAGCAGCTCTAGCTGTTACTAGATTCAGGTGGATAGCTGCGTTTGCCTAAAGCAGCAGAACAACATTTGAGTCCAGCGGCACCTTTAAGACCAACAAAGTTTTATTTAAGGTATAAGCCTTCGTGTGCAAGTACACTGTATCAGATGAAGTGTGTCTCCACGTGAAAGTTTATACCTTGAATAAAACTTTGCTGGTCTTAAAGGTGCCACTGGAATCAAACTTTCTAGCTGTTACTGTTCTAGAGAGAAATGGATGAGAAGTGGCCACTGAGAGGGTGACAAACAATATTGACTGCCTGACAAGGTCTAAAGGCCACAGGAGGAAGGTTAGAGGCCTAATGTGTCTGGGGAATTACAGATGTTTATATGCAAATGCTAGTAGTGTCCAAGGTAAAATGGGGGAGCTTAGTGTCAGAGAACATAGACATTGTGGGCATTTCAGAAACTTGGTGGGACGAGGATAATCAGTGGGATACAGTGATTCTTGGATATAAATTATATCAGAAGGATGGGGGGAAGGATAAGAGGTGGAGTGGCTCTGTATGTCAAAGAAGGAATACAGTCCAGTAAAATTGAGAATCTAAGAGAAACACTATGGGTGGAAATAGTGTGCTCAAAAGGAAGCTTAGCTCTGGGAGTTAGTTATCGCCCACCAGATCAAAGGTTAGAGGGTGATTTTAAAACAACAAAAGAATTAAGGGAAGCAGCTAGATGAAATAACTGTGTAATAATAGGTGACTTTAACTACCCACACAATAATTGGGTCAACATGTGTCCAAGTCAGAAGAAAGAGATAAGGTTTCTAGATACTCTCAATCACTTCACCATGGAGCAGACAGTCACAGAACCTACAAGGGAGGAGACAATCCTGGATTTGGTCCTAAGTAATGCTCAAGACCTGGTGAGAGATGTGAATGTGGTAGCACCAATTATGAATAGTGAACAAAGTGCTATTAAGTTGAGCATTTATGTAAATAGGGAGTTGTCCAAAAAGACCAACACAACCACATTTAACTTTAGAAGGGCTAACTTCTCTTCAATGAGGGGGCTTGTGAAGAAGAAAATGAAAGGAAAGGCAAGGAGGGTCAAATCCCTTTGGGAAGTTTGGAGACTATTAAAAACTACAATCCTGGGAGCTCAAATAAAATGTACACTGCAGGTTAGGAAAAGTACAAATAGGTATATTAAAAAGCCTGCACAGTTAAAGTAAGAGAAGCAATACAAGGTAAGAATGATTCCTTTAATCAGTGGAAGGCTAGTCCGACTGAGGTAAATAAAAGGGAGAACAGTCTTTAGCAAACAAAATGCAAGTTGATAATCAGATAGACAAAAAAGGGACTGTGGGGAACATATTGCAAAAAACGTAAAGACCAACAATAAAAATTTCTTTCAATACATTAGTAGCAGAAAACCAGCTAAGGAGGCAGTGGGGCCCTTGGATCACCAAGGGATGAAAGGATTACTAAAGGATGGAAGGAAAATGGCAGAGAAGCTGAATGCATTTTAGCCGCTATCTTCCTTAGGAAAGATGAAAGGTCCTTGCCCACTCCAGAACAGCTGATGTCAGGAGGGGTGTCAAAAGAGTCAAATTGAAGTAACAAGAGAGGAGGTCCTATGAAAAATTGACAAATCACCAGGCCCAGATGGCATACGTCCAAGAATTCTGAAAGGACTCAAATGTGAACTTGTGGATCTCCTGACGAAAATATGCAATCAATCACTAAAATCTGCCTCCATTCCCAAAGGCTGGAAGGTAGCCAATGTAACCCCCATCTTTAAAAAAAGTTCCAGAGGAGATACGGGACATTACCAGGCAAGTTAGTGGAGTCTGTTATTAAAGATAGAATTAGTAGGCACACTGGTGAACAAAAGATATTGAGGAAGAATCAGCATGGATTCTGTAAGGGAAGATCTTGTCTCACTAATCTGTTAAGAATTCTTTGAGGGGGTGAAAAAACATGTAGACAAAGGTGACCCAGTAGATGTTATTTACCGAGACTTCCAGAAAGCTTTTGATAAAGTTCCTCATCAAAGGCTCCTAAGTAAACTCAGCAGTCATGGGATAAGAGGACAAGTCCTCTTGTGGATTAAAAACTGGTTAATTAACAGTAGACACAGAGAGAGTATAAACTGACAGTTTTCACAGTGAAAGCTTGGAAGCAGTGGGGTAGCGCAGGGTTCTGTACTGGGTCCGGTGCTTTTTCATTTGTTCATTAATGATTTGGAGTTGGGAGTAAGCAGTGAAGTGGCTAAGTTTGTGGATGATACTAAGTTGTTCAGGACAGTGAGAACCAGGATGATCCAGAGGGATCTGTCAAGGCTGGGTGAATGGGCGTCAACGTGGCAAATGAAGTTCAACATGGGCAAGTGCAAAGTAATGCACACTGGAGCCAAAAATCCTAACTATAAATACACATCGATAGGGTCTGTGTAGGTGACCAGGAGAGAGATCTTGGAGTCGTGGTAGATAACTCACTGAAGATGCAGACTCAGTGTGTGACTGCAATAAAAAGAGCAAATATTATGCTGGGCATTATTAGGAAGGGGATCAGCCAGTAGCATAATGCCCCTGTATACATCTATGGTGCGGCCTCATTTGGAATACTGTGTACAGTTCTGGTCAACATACCACAAAAAAGATAATATAGCATTGGAAAAGGTGCAGAAAAGGTCAATTAAAATAATTATGGGGATGGAACAATATTCCCTATGAAGAAAAGTTAAAGAGATTAGGGATTTTTAGCTTGAAGAAATGACAACTGAGGGGTGACATGATAGAGGTTTACAAAAGTATGCATGGAATAGGGAAGGCAGAGAAAGAAGTACTTTTCTCCCTTTCTCAAGAACTGGTGGGCACTCAATGAAATTAATGAGCAGTAGGCTTAGAACAGATAAAAGGAAGTACTTCTTTACCCAAAAGGTAATTGACACATGTAATTCACCGCTGCAAGACGTTGTGGCAGCTACAAGCATAGACGGCTTCAAGAGGGGATTGGATAAACATGGAGCAAAGGTCCATCAGTGGCTATTAGCCACAAGGTATAGATGGAACACTCTGTCTGGGACAGTGATGCTCTGCATTCTTGGTGCTTGGGGGGCAACAGTGGGAGGGCTTCTGGAGTTCTGGCCCCGCTGGTGGATCTCCTGGTGGCACCTGGGTTTTGGCCACTGTGTGACACAGGGTGTCGGACTAGATGGGCCATTGGCCTGATCCAACATGGGTTCTCATATGTTCTTATGTTCTCTTATGTTCTCAGCTAACAGGACAAGATGCCACAGAATATGTCTTTATGGTGCCACAAAATGGTTGTGTTAAAAACGAGAACACCATAGCTATTCTCTTGGAATTTACAACTACACAGGATGCAAAGAGTCAGAGTCAGCATCCAGCCAGTATCATCCATGGGAACTATAGAAGTCTGAATGGTAATCTCTGAACTGTAGCTTCAGCCATGCAGGGATAAACTAATTATCTCCATCCACTGGCAAAGATCTAGGAATAAGCCTAGCAAAATAGGATAACAATTATTTTAACCCCAGGATTTCAAACAAGGCGAGCCATTCAGATCTTCACTTCCATGAAACAGCAGAGATTCAAGCAGATAAATAAATCCAACGTGTAGCCAGCTGTAAACAGACCTTTAACTCAAACCAGGGCTAAGCTGTAAATGGACACTTATTGTTGCATTTCGGCTCTCATTTTTAACTTTATTAGTCTGGAACCCGAAATGACATCAGAAGGAAGCGAAAAAATATGTTTCGGTCTTTTTAAAAAGCATTTCTTTAAAATCATTTATGAGTATCAAGAGACTATTTTGAAGTACAAGATCTATTAAATATTCCACGATCGGATTAATCTTAATAATGTAACGGTACAGAGAACAAACACATCACTTTAATTTCTCTTTTTACAGGGCTGGGGAAGTGTTACTTTATAATGGTCAGGGTATGAGAAAGAAGCCAAGAGGTACCTGTTAAAGGGTAGCCACTCTCTTGAGAACGCTGTCAAAAAGTGGAACCCCATTTCTCCTATAAACTATAACCTTCCGAATTGGACCACAGTCTCCATCTAAGCTATAAATATATTTTAGAGAATCTGAGTTACATTTTATGAAAGCTTTCCTTTAAAAAAAAAAAGCTTGCAAAACAGACGAACTAAAGCAAACATGAAGAAAAACAGGGGTAAGGAAGAACAAGCTACAAGGAGAAAAGCAGAATGGTTTACTTGAGTTCACACCCTGCTCTCTCTGTTCCATCCCACTTAGCAACATAAGAGCAGTTCCACTTTTTTTAAAATAAGCACATTCTGAGACCAATCTGGGGGGGGGGGAGAGGTGACCATGCACTTCTCATAAAAAAACCAGAGTCCTCATCAGAACCTCTCCAGTGGCTGGAGCTTTATGAACACTTTTACAGACCTCTTTGTCCAGAAGTGACATGAAGCAATTGCTTCAGGAACCAGATTCCAAAAAAATGGGGGCACTTCCATGCTCCTGATGTCCATCATTTGGTCTTTTTTAAAAAAAAAAGAGCAGCAGCTCCAGTCCACACCAGAGGACGGTTATGAGATGAGGACTGCAGAGAGTGGGGGTCATACTCTGACTCTGCTCTAGATACATAAACATTGGAGACTAGCACAGAATACATCCACATGCCCATCAGTCAAACATGAACTAAGCACAATACAGATGAAATTAGATTCTTACCAGATTTGCCATGCAGACAGACAAAGGTCACTCAAAAGAGGGCATCAACCATCTGTACTGACACCAAAGTAAAGCCAAGTGATAACTTTAATGTCAGTGTTGTTAGTTGTATCAGTGTTGATCATCTCTGTTGAACTTTCCTGGGCATAGCCAGACCACCCCTATTCTCTTCCCCTCAGTACATGACTTCAATTGCCTTGCATGGCCTTACTGCATGTGTTATTTGCCTGATTCCAATTTGGCCCATTCATGCAAAACCAAACAACACTTAATCTGAAAAGAATCATACGAATTTACAACTTTGTTTCAGCAGGTCAACCCGCATGGTTCCCCTTTCATCCTACCTGTTCATTCTAAATGCAGAGAGCACTTAACCTCAGAACATACAGACCTTACAGAAACTAGATGCACTGAACAAACTTAAGCAGGGGTCGTTTCGCAGAAAAAGCATATGCCACACCCCCTGACATCACCGGAAGTGTGTCATAAGGCCACACACCCCGCCCCCAATGGTCCCGGCCGCCGTCAGCCTTGCAGCTCCACTGCCGAGCCCCATGAGGGGCCCGGCGGTTGACCTGCAAGGACGGCGGGAGTGCGAGGAAGCCCCGCCAAGGCCCTCCCTGGCCCCAGGCAGGCAGGGGTGGGGAGAGGTGGGGAGGAGAAGTGACAACTTTGTTTCAGCAGGTCAACCCGCATGGGTCCCCTTTCATCCTACCTGTTCATTCTAAATGCAGGGAGCACTGATCCTCAGAACATCCACAGCTCACAGAAACTAGATGCACCGAACAGACTTGTTTAAGTCGTTCCTCATGGACTGAACTCAAAGAGTTGCTATTGGAGACCATTCAGGTGGGGTAGCCGTGTTGGGCTGAGGCAGCAGAACAAAGTTTGAGTCCAATAGCACCTTTAAGACCAACAAAGTTTTATTCATGATATAAGCTTTTGTGTATCTGATGAAGTATGTTGTTGTTCAGTCGCACAGAAGTCCAACTCTTTGCGACCCCATGGACCACATCACGCCAGGCCCTCCTGTCTTCCGTCGTGCTCCGGAATTTGCTTAATTTCATGTTTGTTGCCATCTCATCCTTTGCCGTCCCCTTCCTCTTTGACCTTCAATTATGAAGTGTGCATGCACACAAAAGCTTATACTGTAAATAAAACTTCGTTGGTCTTAAAGGTGCCACTGGACTCAAACTTTGCTCGGTTTCAATGGAGACCAGTTATTGTCAATGTGGAATCGGTCCAGTCGGGTTCCTCGGGGTCCAGTCGTATCCCCCCATGCTAGTCAAATCTCTACGTAAAGACCCGAGGAGGAATTATTCATAGTTTTGGAATGGGATGCCACCAGTATGCTGACGGCATCCAGCTCTGCACCTCTCCCAATCTTTTGGTCACGTGGTAGAGGTCTTGCAGAAAGCCCGACTGCTGTAGCAAAATGGCTGAGAGTGAACAAATTGAAACTGAACTCTGGCAAGACAGATGGGGAAATGGAGATCTCAAAGGTCACTGTGCTGCTCACTTCCGATGGGGTTCAGCTGACTCTTGCTGACTTGGTTAAGAGTCTAGGGCAGTGATGGTGAGCTTTTTAGAGACCGAGTGCCCAAACTGCAACCCAAAACCCACTTATTTATTGCGAAGTGCCAACACGACAATTTAACCTGAATACTGATGTTTTATAGTTTAGAAAAAACGACTCATACATTATTAACGTAAGATGATCCAAACAAAGTAAGGAAATCAATCCCAAATGCTTTCATTTACTTAAAATTATTTGGCAGAGAATTCCACACTTTAATGACGGTCTGGGCCTGGCTGGGGCGATGGCACGCGTGCCCACTGAGAGGGCTCTGAGTGCCGCCTCTGGCACGCGTCTAGGGGTTGTGCTGGACACAGCATTAGTGCTGGAGAAGCAAGTTAATTCAGCTGCAAAAAAAAAAAGCTTTCTTCCAACTTAGTTTAGCTTGAAAAATAGCATACTGCCTTGACTCAGCTAGGCATCTGGATACATGCCATGATAGCATCAAGACTAGACTACAATAATGCACTCTACGTAGGTCTCCACTTAGAAGCAACTCAGAGGCTCCAGTTGGTGCCGAAAGCTGCAGCTTGGTTATTATTGGGTGCTAAATAAAGCATGCCGATGACATCAATTCTGCAGCCACTCCATTGGCTGTCCATTACCAAGCTCAAGGAAAGGTACTGCTATCAAATACAAAGCCTTTCATGGTGCTGGACCGATATATTTGCAAGCTCACCTCTTCACCACTGTGACAACTTGGCTCATCTGAGCAGGGCCTTCTGTAGATGACATGCTGCAGATGTGTAAGATCAAACAACTGCCTGTACATGTGCCTTCCCTGAAGTGACCCCCACTCTGTGGAATGGCCTGCCTAAAAGATGTCAGAAAGTTTGAGAAATGCCAGGAGCATGGGAGCCTATGTAAAACAGAATTGTTCAGGAGGGCATTTTCATACAGGAAACAGGACAACATCATAACACATTGCCCCGGAAAAAGTTGCAGTTTATCTAATGATGTAATACCATGTTCTGCATTGTTTAACATGTCATGTTTAATATTTATGATTTGTTCAAATGACAGCTAGATTTCAAATCTCTACAATTCCTAGTCCTATTGCATTGCTTATTAGATGTATTACCTTATTGATTTACACTGTGTCTGGATGAGGCTCTGTGAGTCTCTGTGAGAAAGCAAACTATAAGTAACATATGTAAATCAGTATCCAATCTCCTGACCCACCTCAAACTGTTTATAGATGTATCCTAAAATCCACAAGACTTCAGATTTCTATGAAATGTTTCTCTTTTAAAAAGTTACCTAGCTTCTCATAACCAAATACCGTTTACCGGCACTCATTCCAGACTCTCATTCCACCTCTCTCACTGAAATATGGTCTACCCCAGGCTGGGGAAAGCCTTCAAATTTTGCGAAGTAGAGTGACAGGATATATGCCAAAGTCTTCAAGAGCCCCACCGCATGTCAGTTTGGAATGGAGTCCAATTTCCTTATGTCTATTCACCACAATTGTGCATTCTTGATCCTCAAATGTCCACGGTACACATAAAAACTATAACATTAAAAAAGCACCCCAGGGAAGGCAATTTTATTAACGTTTATGATATGCTGCCAAGGGAAAAATGAATTCTCACATAAGTGAGTTTTAATTTTGAACCTGGTCTGTGCTTTTTGGAGACGTTTCTCCCTCATCTTGGATGCTACCTTTGGGGCCCCTCTGTTTTCTTTGGGAAGCCTCACAGATTGGAGAGTATTAGTTGTTGTAGTTGGGTTGTGCCTCATTTGATGCCTGTTTGCTGTGGGCCACTTTAAGGACCTAAGGAGTGAATCTCACATTTTATCATCAAATTCCGAATGCCTCCCAAAATATGTAGATTACCTGGGGAAGGGCTCTGTTCTGCTTTGAGCTCCCTGGAACCTTTTAACAGCCGTGCAGGAGAAACGGGGGACTGAGGGGGGTGATGTGAGAGAGGTTTACAAAATTATGCGCGGGATAGAGAAGGTGGAGAAAGAAGTCCTTTTCTCCCTTTCTCACAATCCATGGATTTGCGGGAACCTTGAAATGAAGGAGCAGTAGGCTTGGAACAGATAAAAGGAAGTCCTTCTTCACCAAAAGAGTGATTAAAGCATGGAATTCACTGCCACAGGAAGTGGGGGTGGCTACAAGCATAGCTTCCAGAGGGGATTGGATAAACATCTGGAGCAGAGGTCCATGAGTGGTATTAGCCACAAGGTATGGAGGAAACCCTCTGTCTGGGTCAGTGATGCTCTGTATTCTTAGTGCTTGGGGGGAGGCAACAGTGGGAGGGCTTCTGGAGTTCAGGCCCTGCTGGTGGACCTCCTGATGGCCCCTGGGTTTTGGCCACTGTGTGACACAGAGTGTTGGACTGGAGGGGCCGTTGGCCTGATTCAACATGGCTTCTCTTATGTTCTTATGGCATATGTGCCATGCTCTCAAAAAACAAACACTGATGTAAGAGCAGGTGGCAATTACTTAACCTTCTGCCTTCTCATTTTTTGGCTCACCAAGGTACAGGTCAATCACACTTCGTTGCTGCCATTTCTCCATAGTGTTTGTATTCATCCGGACAAGAATTCCCCCATACACAACACAAAAGACAAGCGCCAAAAGTTACGACACAGCCAATATTCCCTGTACGAGAAGTTAACCTGGTGTTATTGCACATCTATACTGCCAAAAGTAAATTTAACAGGGAAGAGCACTTCACCACATTATATTTGCACGCAAGGACCACTGTTCCCCCTACGTACGTACGAGTGAAGCAAAATTAAACACCTATACAAACATACAAAACCTGATTGGCTACACACGGTACTCACAGACAGCTATAAAGCGCACAGACCTGTAGTAAACAAGGTTTCTGAAAAAACACACCAGAAAGCACACATTTAATTCCGGCATATGCTAGCCGGAGCTACCCCAAGCATCAGCTGGCCGTTTTCGCCCGGATCCTGCCTCTGTGCGCGCTTCGTCGAAAGCAAACCCCCCCTGAGCAGTGTTCCCTCTAAGCTGAGTGAGTGTGAGCTAGCTCACAGTTTTTTAGCCTCCAGCTCACAAATTTTTGTCTCCGCTCAGGAAGGAGGGCTCCAGAGCAAACTGATTGATGCAGTAGCCACATTTCCCGCTCACAACTTCAATCCCAGCAGCTCACGAAGTACAATCTTTGCTCACAAGACTCCACGGCTTAGAGGGAACACTACCCCCGAGTTAGAGAGAACCGACTCCCGAAGAGAGGGGGAAGCACAGCTGCGGCGCCAAGGGGTTCAGCCACTTGCCCGAGGTCGCGCGGCGGCGCTGAGACAACCGTTCCTGGAAATGTCTCCAGCGAGCAACAAATGGGACGCCGAAGTTGCCGCCGCAACCGCCCCAGTCTAGCCCAGAGGGGCTCAATGTTCCCTCTAAGCTGTGGAGTCCTGTGAGCCAAAATTCTACTTTGTGAGCGACTGGCATTAAAGTTGTGAGCGAGTGACTTGGCTACTGCATAAATGAGTTTGCTCTGGAGCCCT
>NW_015168115.1:186239-201844 GCF_001447785.1 Gekko japonicus
AGGAAGGAAGGAAGGAAGGGGGGAACCTCACCGCTCCACGCAAGCCCCCCGTCCCGAGCGCGCGCGGGCACTGGCTCCCCAAGGGAAGAGGAGGGGGCCCCCCGCCGCGACAGGGAAGCGCCGCGGCCGTCCCCCCTTACCTGGATAAACTGGATGGTGAGCGCGGACTTGCCCACTCCGCCGCCGCCCACCACGACCAGCCGGTACTTTTCCTGCCCCGGGCCGTCCCTGCAGCCCGCGGCCATCGAGAAGGAGCCCAGGCCAGGCGGGGAGGGAGCAGGGCGGCGGCGGCGGGCTCAGCGGGAACCTCCCTCGCTCGCTCGCCGGGGCTGCCACCGCCACAGGCCCGCACGCGGCTGTCGCTGCTCGGCCGCTTGCGCGCGAGCGAACTCCGGCAAGGGTTTGGCGAGAGGAGCAGAGAGAACGCGCGGCTCGACGGCAGCTGCCAGCCGCAGGCTCCTCCTCCTGTGCGCGCGGCTGCTGCCCCGGCGGAGTGAGAGCGCCACCAGCCTCCGCTCGCCTCCAAATGGCCGTCGAGAGGAGGGGGCGGGCATGGAAATAGATATGAATATTCATAGAGTGGGCGGGGAGTGGCGCTTTCCAGCCTCCGGAGGGGCGACGGGTCTGCGCGATATTGGTTGCACGAGGAGGGCTGCCTGCAGTGCCGGATTTACGCATAAGCTAAATAAGCTACAGCTTAGGGCCTCGCAATCTGCTGGGGCCTCAAATAAAAACACAATATAAGAAATGATTTCTAAATATTAAAAAGCCGTATATATTTTAATTTTTTTCTGAGACCAGCTGATGTGATTTTAAACAGTAAGGGGCCTCTGGGTTTTGTATAGCTTAGGGCCTCAGCAAGTCTAAATCCGGCCCTGGCTGCCTAGGAGGGCGTCTTCCCTGCAGGCACGTACATTGGTCTCCTCTTCCCGCGGTTCGCTCTTTCGCCTCCCCGCTCCTTGGATTCCCAGCCGGAATTTTACGGAAATTAGTGGAAATGTCATGGTGGTTTTTTTTTTCCTTCTCCTTTATGCGTGTCGTTATCGCGAAAAGATATAGGTGCAACTAATGATTTAACTGAGCTGCGGTGGCTCAAGTGGTTAAGACGCTGAACTGCAGGCTGTGGGAGGTTGGTAGTTCAGCAGTTCGAGACCCGAGTTGCCGCATGGCGGAGTGAGCTCCCGTCTCTAGTTCCAGCTCCCGCCAACCTGGCAGTTCGAAAGCAAGAAATTGCAAGTAGATAAATAGGTACCACTTCGGTGGGAAGGTAACAGCGTTCTGTGCGCCTTGGTGTTTAGTCATGGCGGCCACATGACCACGGAAACGTCTTCGGACAGCGCTGGCTCTTCGGCTTTCAAACGGAGATGAGCAGCCCAACCCTAGAGTCGGATTCGACTGGCTTTCGAGCAAGGGAAACCTTTACCTTAATGATTTAAGACAAACTTGTGGAACATACTAAAACGCTTTAGCATTGTGATGTAGCCCACAACCTATTGAGATCCGTGAAACACCTTCTATACATTTTCCCGGATATGTGTTTGTTTGTTTTTAAGATCAATGGGCTCAAGGACCTTACAAATGGCCGTCGAGAGGAGGGGGCGGGCGTGGAAATAGATATGAATATTCATGGCGTGGGCGGGGAGTGGCGCTTTGCAGCCTCCGGAGGGGCGACTGGTCTGCGCGATATTGTTTGCACGAGGAGGGCTGCCTGCAGTGCCGGATTTATGCATAAACTAAATAAGCTACAAAAGGAGCTGCGGTGGCTCAAGTGGTTAAGACGCTGAACTGCAGGCTGTGGAAGGTCAGTAGTTCAGCGGTTCAAGACCCGGGTGCCGCAAGACAGGGTGAGCTCCTGTCTCTAGTTCCAGCTCCTGCCAACCTAGCAGTTCGAAAGCAAGAAATTGCAAGTAGATAAATAGGTACCACTTCAGTGGGAAGGTAACAGCGTTCCGTGCGCCTTGGTGTTTAGTCATGCCGGCCACATGACCACGGAAACGTCTTCGGACAGCGCTGGCTCTTCGGCTTTGAAACGGAGATGAGCACCGCAACCCTAGAGTCGGATTCGACTGGCTTTCGAGCAAGTTTACCTTTACCTTAAATAAGCTACAGCTTAGGGCCTCGCAATCTGCTGGGGCCTCAAATAAAACACAATATAAAAAATGATTTCTAAATATTAAAAAGCGGTATATCTTTTACATTTTTCTGAGACCAGCTGATGTAATTTAAAACAGTAAGGGGGCCTCTGGGTTTTGTATAGCTTAGGGCCTCAGCAAGTCTAAATCCGGCCCTGGCTGCCTGGGAGGGATCCTTCCCTTGAGCGCAGGCAGGTACATTGCTCTCCTCTTCCCACGGTTCGGCTCTTTCGCCTCCCGCTCCTTGGATTCCCAGCTGGAATTTTACGGAAATTAGTGGAGATGTTATGGTGGGGTTTTTTTTCCCCTTCTCCTTTATGCGTGTCGTTATCGGGAAAAGATAGAGGCGCAACTAATGATTTAAGTGAGCTGCGGTGGCTCAAGTGGTTAAGACGCTGAACTGCAGGCTGTGGAAGGTCAGTAGTTCAGCAGTTCAAGACCCGGGTGCCGCAAGACAGGGTGAGCTCCTGTCTCTAGTTCCAGCTCCTGCCCCAGCTCCCGCCAACCTAGCAGTTCGAAAGCAAGACATTGCAAGTAGATAAATACTTCGGTGGGAAGGTGACAGCGCTCGGTGCGCCTTGGTGTTTAGTCATGCCGGCCACATGACCGCGGAAATGTCTTGGGACAGCGCTGGCTCTTCGGCTTTCAAACGGAGATGAGCACCCCAACCCTAGAGTCGGATTCGACTGGCTTTCGAGCATGGGAACCTTTACCTTAATGATTTAAGACAAACTTGTGGAACATGCTAAAACGGTTTAGCATTGTGATGTAACCCACAACCTATTGAGGTCCGTGAAACACCTTCAATACATTTTCCCGGATATGTTTTGGGTTTTTTTAAGATCAATGGGCTCAAGGACCTTTTAATTTTGCGTTGGATTGTGGCTTTGTTTGAAACCAGGACTCAACTCGTTAAGGACGCGGAGTTCTCCGCCAGGGCGCTGCCTCTTCACGGCTCACCACATTGTCAAAGAGCCTCCTCAAATCAAATATCCAGCCCCTAGAACATATGAAATATATATATTCTTTATTGGTTATGGTCAGGGCTATTTTTGGGCAGGAACGCACAGGAACGGAGTTCCGGCGGGCTCCCAAGTTGACCACGCCCAGCAGGAACTCATTTGCATAATAGGCCACACCCAACAGCAGAAACTCATTAGGATTGGCTACAGTAGGGGTGTGTGGCCTAACATGCAAAGGAGTTCCTGCTACAAAAAAAGCCCTGGGTTTTGACAACAAACAAGGTAAACAGAATAAGAAGCAAAAGGTGGGTGTGGCTGGATGACCACACTTCTGGTAACATGGGGGTGCGGCCTAATGTGCTGCTGAGCTGTGCTGTCAGGGGTGTGGCTTAATAAGCTAATGAGTTCCTGCTGTTGGGTGTGGCCTGTTATGCTAATGAGTTCCTGCTGGGCTTTTTCTACCAAAAAAGCCCTGGTTATGGTTGTGATTGCCCTTCCTTCAGGTACAAGCTGAGACCAGAGATCAAATTAGATCAGGCCCTTCCAGACATTAAAGAAGAGCATGTAGCTAACACATCAGGATTGCCAGAATATCACTTGGAAAACGAAACTGACGCAGAATGTCAGAATTCTCAGTTTTTATTCAGAGTTCTTGTATAAGGCCAGGGGGAGAGAATGCCTACTTTCTGCCTACTTTTCCCACAATGGCACCATAGACCACTTCTTAACAGGAAAGGACTGGGACCACCATACTTGCCACATTCCTCAGTGATTCTCCCCCCCCCCAACTCTTTGTGCTTTGATCTTATACCTCATAGGGGGTCCCTCCTTCCTTGTGTGAAGTACAAGAGTTATAGCACATCTGCCAAATACTGACAAAGATGGAGATATTCCTGGAGATCACGTGCACCCAGCTGGGATTTGGGATGGTCTGGGGGGGGGTGGTCTTGTTTTTAAATGACATCTCTTTTATCACAAAGCCTCCCTGTTTATGCCCAGATGGAGGCTTGAGTTTCCTCTCCTTCAGAAAACATACTAAACGGTTCCTGATCCAGTGTGCACTGTAATGTCATTCTGTGTTGGTTCCCGTGCTAAGCCCCTCTGTTCTCTTACAAGGTGTTGCCAGACTTCTTGATTTCCTAGGGTTGCCAACTCTGTCTTTTGAAATTCCTGGAGATTTGGGGGTGGCCTCTGGGTAGGGCAGGGTTTGAGGGGGAAGGGAGCTCCGCAGGGAAGAAGGGCATAGAGTCCACTTTGCAAAGCTGCCATTTCTTCCAAGAGAAATGAACTCCGTAGTCTGGAAGTCAGTTATAATTTCCGGAGATCTCCAGGTCCCCAAAAGGCTGGTTAGCATTTATTTCCTAAGAGGTTTATTTTAATGTAAATGTGATTGAACTGAATTTTAAAAAACATTTCTAGGAGAAACTGAAGTCCCTCTTCAGGCACACACACACCCCAAATCTCCAGGGATTTTCCAAGCTAGAGGCAGCAGCACTTACAGAGGGTTCGACCTTTACTACAGATGTATACAATGTTTGTTCTCTCCCTTGCCTGTCTGCGCACAATAATCCCTTGTGCAGTTTGCCCTTTCCATGGAGTTTCTGTGCCTAAAGTTCCCTCGTGTATTTTCTAAGGGTGCCCAACTTGAGGCCAGAAGGATATAGCCCCATGCTGCAGGCTGTGTCATCTCAGCTATGGATGTGCTGGCTGGAATTTACGTAATACTTAGGAGGACTTTGATTGACTGAATACTTACTATCAGGGCTTTTTTTGCAGAAAAAGCCCAGCAGGAACTCATTAGCATAATAGGCCACACCCTACAGCAGAAACTCATTAGCATATTAGGCCACACCCCTGACAGCACAGCTCATTGGCACATTAGGCCACACCCCCATGTTACCAGAAGTGTGCTTTCCAGCCACACCCACCTTTTGCTTCTTATTCTGTTTACCTTGTTTGTTGTGTGCCCACCCCCTGAGCTCCTTACTGCCGGAGCTCTGCTCCTGTGTGCTCCCGCAGAAAATGACCCCTGTGAGCAAGTCTCCTCATGTCAGTCCCATTTTATTCAATGGTGCTGACTCCCAGAACTGTTCTCTTAAGATTTCAGCCCCAGGTGGTTGGATGGAAAGGAGCACATACGTCAGAAAACAGTGGGTGTTGTCAAGTGATACTATTCCGCTGGGCAGATTAGTGCTTTTCCAGCATCCATAACACTATTCTGCGTGGTAAAACAAGGAAGAGTTAATGATGCTTTAACTCACCCAAGTGTTTTCTCACAAATGAAACACTGTGATGAAAAAACATGCCAGCTGCTTTATAAACTTCCTCCTAATATTAGACATGCTACAGATAAAATCAGGTGGTGCAATAAACTCTAAAGTACGAAAATGATGTTGAGCCCATTGCTATATCTTAATAAGGAATTTGTTGCTTCCTGTAGTTGTCACTATTCTTGAATATACTATTTTTTTATTCTTTGCATCACTTTTTTTTTTAGGTACTTCAGCATAAGGGAAGATTTTTTTGGGTGGTCAATATTATGCAGCTGCATAGGCCTAACAAAGCAAAGACATTCTTCGACTTTTTGCTGTTGTGTTGTGGGAACAGCATGAGATCCAGGCAAAACTTAGGAACTGTGTAAAGCACATATCTGTGTCTAGACTGACTGGAGCCAGAGTACAGAGTCTTATAGTAAAATGATTGACATTGAAATTAATTCATTCTTGCTGATACACAGTATTGAAGGCTGCTGTTAAACTACTAGAAAGCACCTGCTGAAAATGCACAACTGTGATCCTTATTTATTCCTCATCTTACCTTATCGTATGGAGGACAATATGCAGATAGTGGCTCATTCCATGAGTTCTGCATGTCTGTGGAGATTGTTAGGCCACTGCATGTGATCCTGCATGCCCCTATGCATGTGGAGTGTGTACAATTCTGAATGCTGAACAGGGGCCTTGAGTGCTACCGTTGCATAGCAGCCAATAACAAAATCCAAGATGAATGAATGAAGCATGGACTGCTTCAAGAGGGAATTAGATAAGCATATATAGCAGAAATCCATCGGTGGCTATTAGTCATAAGCAGGGGTCGTTTCGTAGAAAAAGAGCTAGGGGAACTCATTAGCATAACTCATTAGCATATGCCACACCCCCTGACATCATCAGAAGTGTGTCATAAGGCCACCCACCCCACCCCCATCGGTCCCGGCTGCCGCCGCCGGCCTTACAGCTCCACTGCCGAGCCCCATGAGGGGCCCAGCGGTGGACCTGCAAGGCCGGCGGGAGTGCAAGGAAGCCCCGTGAAGGCCCTCCCTGGCCCCAGGCAGGCAGGGGTGGGGAGAGGCAGGGAGGAAGCAACTTACCCTCCCTCTTCTCCTGCCGCCTCCTGGCTGAATGAGGGCCGGGAGCGGGGCGGCCAGAAGCAGGGGGGGGGGCTTCGTCATGTGCCCTGCCCCCCGTACCTCACCCGGGGGAACTGCGATCCCCCGCGTTCCCCCCCGAAATGACCTCTGGCCACAAGGTATAGATAGGGACTCCGGGGCAAATGATGCTCTGTATTCTTGGTGCTGGGGGGGGCAACAGTGGGAGGGCTCCTGGTGTCCTGGCCCCACTGCTGGACCTCCTGATGGCACCTGGTATTTTTTGGCCACTGTGTGACAGAGTGTTGGACTGGATGGGCCATTGACCTGACCCAGCACTGGCTTCTCGCTTATGTTCTTATGACCACAGAATTAATGCAGCCCAGCAGGAGCAGTTATTGTTGACAGGCAGATGACATAGTTTTTCTGGGCTCACTTATAGGAAATGCCAAGTCATTGGGAGTCATTTTATTCTGCGGATGCCATGATCAAACTTCTGTCTTCTGTCCAGGAGAGAAAGGGAGGTGTTCTGCATAAGTGTCCAGAAAAAACAGTGAAGTCTGATAGTGAGGTGAGAAAAGGTACTAGGCAGAGGCCTGAAATGAACAAGATGTGTAGTGAATTACCTCAGGAGAGTACTTAATAATTCTGTTATAGGCATCAGGGTGGATAAAAATCAATTATTATTTTTTAAATTAAAAACCAGATTACAAAAATTAAAATCACGTTTTTATTTAAAATACATTTTAATTTAAATTAGACTTTGTTTGATAAAATGCTTTTTGAGGAACAATCTAAAGATAGATTTCTATTGAAGATACACTGTAGCCCAAAGTTTTTTTCATGATGAAATAAGGATTAATTTTTAATTATGCCGTATGAGACTGCATAGTCATGCAATGTTTAAAACAAATGTAAATTCATTCCATTGATTGATTCATTAGGGCCCCAATGTCACGCTCTCCCAGAGGTTTCTATAAGATTATTTTGGGTAATTTTTCTGTTTAGAAGATACTATCATAGAGGCTTGGTTTTGCTGTTCTCAAAACTGTGAATTTGCGTCTGCAGAAATAACATGCCTCTGCTTAACAGCAAAAATATTTCAAAATAAACATATAGAGTTGAGAAAGAGACCTCAATCCTATTGTTCTCCTGCAAATCTATGTACACAGAATCAACCCCTCTCCTTACCTCTGAAGTGCTAAATTTCAAAAAGTTCAATGAACAGAAGATTGTTTGGATAAGGGAGGAGATGTTAAGATCTAAGTGTGAGGAGGATGGGGCAAGCAGTACAAGTGAAAGTGAAACTTTTTGAGCAGAGTACTCTAGAAGTCTTCAGACCTTTGTGAGTGTAGCCTCATGGATGTTTAAGCAAATGCAAGAGTACATATGCTAAATAATTCAGGTGGGAAGCCATGTTGGTCTAAAGCAAAAGAACAAAGTTTGACTCCACTGCCGCCTTTAAGAACAACAAAGCTTAATTCTGGGTATAAGCTTTTGTGTCCATGCATACTTCTTCAGATACATTGAAATAGACTTCCTCAAGCCTTACATATAGGTAGAGAGAGGGGGGGGGGGTTAGTTGCCAGGAAGAGCTAGTTAGAGTCAAGATGCATAAGTAACTGAGCAATAAGTATAGCTAAGATTGGTTTAAGGCAGTTGGTAAGACTTGTGGATAGCATCAAATTAGCATACCGATAATATAGTTAGCAACAGATGTGAAAACTATGTCCAGTCGCATCTTTAAGACCAACAAAGTTTAATTCTGGGTATAAGTGAGAACTGAGTGACTTAGCATGCATAGTGAGATAAGAACCCAATATCTCTGTTAAGCTCTGAGGGACAATGGAACAGAGATAGCGGGTTCTTATCTCACTACACATGATAAGTCACTCAGTTCTCGCTTATACCCATAATTAAATTTTTGGGAGTGAGGGTGAGATGCACATACTAAGATCACTGTATTGAAGTCACAAGGACACAAAATCCTGCCTGAAATAGGGTTCTCAGGTCCCCCCCTCAGGGACCTCAGTGGGGTACAGTGTCATATAGTCCACCCTCCAAAGCATCCATTTTCTCAAGGGGAGCTGATCTCTGTTAGTCTGGAGATGAGGTGCAGTTCTGGGGGATCCCCAGGTCCCACCTGGAGCCTGGCATCCCTAGCTTGAAAGCTGCTCCAGTCTATAGGCATTCAATAGCAACACCCCTAGGTGGGTCACACTGCTAAAACAGGGAGCTGCCAGAAGGAAGCAGAGTCTTTCAGGAGAGGTGAGCCCACAGAGGCTGATTTGTGTTGAACCCTACACTCTCCCTAGTTATGGCTGTGTCAAAACATGTTGGTCTGTTTCCTGGAATTTTCCGGAAGGTGTCGTGTTCAAATACAGAGATAAAAGGGAGAAAATCGACTCGGTTTTTAAAGCGGAAGAATGGTTGAAGCGGCACTTTGGATCGAAGGAAGAGGAACAGCAGGAAGGAGACGGCGGAGCAGGCATTGTAGAAGGTACGGACGAAGACCAAGGTGCAGCGGGAGGCGGTGCAGCCAGAGAGACATATGACTTGCGGCATAGAGGACCAAAGTAACTCTTTACAAACTAATGATTCGCAAATGAGGAAGATGATGAAAGAGACTCGGTGCACACAAGCTGGATGGAATACTAACACGGACTGACTAATTCTTGAATTCATTGACTTAAATGAAAAGTTATAAATTTTTAATACTAACTGAATACTAACTGTTAAGGACTTTCCCTCTTGGGTTTTTAGTCATAGTGTGGGTTTAATTTGCTGTCCTTTTATCCCGGGGGTAACTTTTCCCTTCCCCTTTTTCTTTTCTGTTAGTCTGTAGGTGTAACAAAAAATTAATAAAGCTACCCTGTCTTCAGGGGATTTTAAAAAGAAAGAAAGAAAAAAAAAGAAACATGTTGGTCTGTTTACACATAACAATAAAATACTACTTTTGAGTACTTGTTGGAGGCTTTACCTTTTTTTCCCTGCTGGAGTTTATCTTAACAGTCATAAGGTTAAAGTTAATCTGATAGGCAAGATTTTTTTCCCCAAGTGCTAGGTAAGTCAAGAAGAATCAGTCTCCCTTGGAGTCAACAACTCTAGAGTCTTTGATGCCTTTATAAAAATCTTTTTAATGTACAAATTTAGACATTGTGGAGGAAAGGCAGGGATTCAACGGCAAACATTTGGACCAAGGACAGTACTTTGCCCAAGGCAAAATCAGTGTGGCCTCAGAACACAGTCTCAGAAGATACTAATGTGCTTCTGCCAAGCGTCTATCGCCAGTATCCAAAACAGCCAATTAAAACCTGTTCATTCCTGCCAACCTAGCAGTTCGAAAGCTAGAAATTGAAAGTAGATAAATAGGTACCACTTCGGTGGGAAGGTATCAGCGTTCCGTGCGCCTTGGTGTTTAGTCGTGCCGGCCACATGACCACGGAAACGTCTTCGGACAGCGCTGGTTCTTCGGCTTTGAAACGGAGATGAGCACCGCAACCCTAGAGTCGGATTCGACTGGCTTTTGAGCAAAGGAACCTTTACCTTTTACATTCCCCTCAGGCCTGCACCTGCCATTTGTGAAGTTTCTAGGGAAATCCTCAAATCCTTTCCAGCTATTTTCCCTCCTTGCTTCTGTACTGCTTCCTTGCTTGTGCTGTTTCCATTAGTAATGAATTCCATTAACAGCAGTCAGATCCATTCTCACTATGTGAAAGAGTGAACAGAAGGAAAAAAATATCTTTGTTGTGTGGTGAAAACTGATCTGGCTACAGTTAGCTGTAAACCTCACAGCCAGCTGTAAATACATTTCAATTTTGTTATCAGATCCATGAGTCCCCAGTTTGAATCCATGAAAATATGTTCTTTTTAAAGGGAAGGCACTCCGTCTAGATTGGGGGGTTGTCAGCTGAATTCAGGACCAAAGGCCCCACTATTCCCAGCTCAAAATCCTCAAGAAAACGGCTAGGTGCCTAGGTTAAGAAGCCTGGCTAGGCAGGAGACCCAGGATGCCTAAGTGACTATCTCCCATATGGAGAGGAATGAAGGTCTGTGAGTCCCACTTCCTCAGAGTTTGTTAAAGATTCAGGTGGCTGAGGGTGGAAGAGCTAGAGGAAGAAAACTCATAGGTCAGACAATAAGAGTGGAAATGTAGAATACGGCAAGCAGTGGACAGTTTTAAGGATAGTATAAAGACTTGAGCAAGGAGCTGTGGTGCCTCAAGTGGTTAAGACGCTGAACTGCAGGCTGGGGAAGGTCGGTAGTTCAGCAGTTCGAGACCCGAGTGTGCCGCATGACGGAGTGAGCTCCTGTCTCTAGTTCCAGCTCCTGCCAACCTAGCAGTTCGAAAGCAAGAAACTGCAAGTAGATAAATAGGTACCACTTCAGTGGGAAGGTAACAGCATTCCGTGCGCCTTGGTGTTTGGTCATGCCGGCCACATGACCACAGAAACGTCTTTGGACAGCGCTGGCTCTTCGGCTTTGAAACGGAGATGAGCACCGCAACCCTAGAGTCGGATTCGACTGGCTTTTGAGCAAGGGAACCTTTAGCTTTTTAAAGGCTTGAGCAATCAAATTTCTTTTCCTTCCTTTTCCTCTTTAACTGACTCTCAGTCTTCTTTCAGCATTCCATGCTTTCTGGACGGTGTGCCTTTCTTATTAAGGTTGGGGGGGGGGGGAGACTTTTTTTTCTTGGGGGGGTATTTTGGTTCGTTAACAAAGTGCTGCTTTCTGCATATCTGGGAAATTCCCTGAGTAGGTAGAGATCCCCACCTTTTCTGTGAGTTGCCTTATTTTGCTGTGTTCGTCATCCATTCAGGGAACTAACCACTTCATTATTAGATATAGAAATACAATGTATCTGATAAAGATATTTTTTGTAAGCAGAAGGGAAGCTGTGAGATTCTAGAGTCCTCTTTATCACTATCTAAATGAGATAGGCAACACTACATTGCATTTTTGTGTTTTTGCAATGTATAGATGTCAGTGCATAAAACTGGGGGAAAAACTCTGAAAAATCTCATTGACATCTTCAAGCCCTTCTAGAATAGGCTTTTTATCTGTACTTTGCTCTTGATCATTAATACTGCAACATTTCCCATACTCTCTTAAGAGAATTATTCTCTGGAAGTATTATCTTACAGTCAAAATGCTTTAAAAAAAAAAGTTAACTCATTCCATGAGTCAGAATCCCTATAAATGTCGCATCACGACCTAATGTTGTTAAGGTTTAAACTGAGAAGCTCCTTTCAAATAATAAAAAAACCCTTTCCAATCTGGATCTCTGAGTCATAATCACATGAGGTCTCATAAAACTGAGGTCTAATCAGATTCCTTTTCAGGTCTGTTCAATGGGGCTTACTCCCAGGGAAACATTCTCAGGATTGCACAGGCAAGAGACATATTTTCTCCTGGGTAAACTTTAAAGTCTTAAAGCATAATTGGGAACCTCCTCTGGAAGGCCAATTGAACCCAATAAGGTGCCCTTTCAAAAATTAATAAATAACATTAGTTTTTCCAAAATGACAGAAAGCCAGCTAACAAAAATATACAAAAACCCCTAACATTGCGGAATGGAAGGGACATATATCCATTGCTGGTTGACTTGTCCAGTGCTACAACCCTTTTGGAGCGAAGTCTTGGAAGTAATCAACAACGCTTACACAACTCACCCTAGATGTTACTCCAGATTGTCTTCTTCTGGGACCAAAAACAGACAAGAATCAACCCCATTGGAAAACAGAAATCATTGCAATATTATTGTCAGCAGCCAAGCTATCTTTAGCCATGCAATGGAAATTCCCAGTCACTTCGACAAAATCACTATGACATGCAAGACTTTGGAATCAGTATGTGCTAGCCAGACTCACTCTTAATTTAAACCAACAGAACTCCTCCAAACCTTTGGCCAAATTTAAAATTGTCTGGTTACCGAATACGAACTATCTTTCTGAAAAGAAGGAGATTCCAAAAGACCTCTACCAATGTTATGTTTAACTTTTTTACTTATATATTGTATATGTCACTGTATTTGACTATCTAGAAACTTGCTTTTTAACATTAATATCTTTCCTATGGTGATAGTATTTAAATTTGATATACATAATTTATCTTATCTGTTTTGATGTATATACTCTCTTTCTATTTTGTGTAACAAATAAAGAAAACCTGAGAACAATTATTTAAAAGTTCTGTGTCTAGAGAGCTTGTGGAGCCTTTGTCCATCATCTTCAAAACCTCTTGGAGGACAGGAGACGTGCCACAAGACCGGAGAAGGGTGAATGCTATCCCAGTCTTCAAGAAAGGGAGGAATGATGACCCAGGAAACTACAGGCCAGTCAGTCTGACCTCTGTCCCAGGGATGCTCTGTCTTCTTGGTGCATTGGGGGGGGTCAACAGTGGGAGGGCGTCTAGTGTTCTGGCCCCACTGGTGGACCTCCTGATGGCACCTGGTATTTTTGGTCACTGTGTGACAGAGTGTTGGAGTAGATGGGCCTTTGGCCTGATCCAACATTGGCGTCTCTCATGTTCTTATGTTGGGATTAAGTTTGTTTGCTAGCCCTCCCCCATTCTAAAACTGGCTTCTAAAGGTTTATATACCTTCATTTGTATTTTAAAACTTATTTTTATTTTGTGATTGTTCACTACCTTGGGGAACCAAAATTGGGTGGAAAGGCAGCATACAAGTGTTTTAAATAAATAAACGAGTTCATTCAGGGAAACAGCATAGGCAAGTTAAATACCTTGTGCCAGTTCTATGGCCCCAATCTGGATTTGGGTCTCACTATGAAAACATCAAGATCCAGTCTTGTATCTGCCCAAGAGCAAGTAGTTTTTTAGAGACTGAAACGCCATCAGACTCTCTGCACCCACTACTATGAACATTCTAGTTCCAATAATGACACAAAAGGACCCAGAAAGGCTGCAGTGTGAGTTTAAATCCGTAAGAAGCTCAAAACAGCAATTGTCCAAGCCTCCCCTTCACTTAAATTTCATGATTGTACAGCCATTTAGACCTATATCTCCCTTCTCCAAATCCAATACTCTCTCCACTGCATCATACTGGGATAGTAAAAGTAAGCCTTGTCCTAGAAAGCCATACATTCAGTGAGATGTTTGAGTGGGGCCTCTTGTTGATAGATAAAAAATTACATTGAATAAGAAATTGCAAACTCTACTTCCTCCTGTAACTACCATTTGGGAAATGAATGACAACAGATCGTCTATCCCATAGGGAAGAATTCAATTTAGTAACCCAATAATGATTCCGAATGACACAAACATAATTATGGGAACCACAGCATGTATTAATGAATGAGGGCATTACCAAAACAGGAAACTAGAGCTTGTTTAATGAATGAGCATATCGGTTAGACCCAGATGCTGCAAAAAGTAATAATGCGAGGTTCTATACTTATCAGGATCTTAGTGGAATCAAGTATTCGAAACAGAAACGTTTAAAAAAATCTCCATATTTTCTATGCCCTTATTTAATAGGGGTGTGCACCTAATAAGGATCTGGCCTTTGGGGGCACTTTTACCATGATTGTTTATTGTCAGGTAGGACATTATCAGTTTGGGATTTAACTATGTATTGGCCCAGAGTTTGGGACCGTTATTTTCAATGGGGAATGCGTATGAGGGTCTTAATGGCCATTAATCTAAAGACCCTCCCGAACTCTCAAGTAGATTGAACCAAAGGGGTTTGATTTTACAGACCCCCTGTTAAGTCGCTCGCTTAACAAAGAAGTCGGAGAGTTCTTTTGATGCTGGTAGCAGTTCTCTGTACTACATAGACCAGACATGCTATTTTAAAAGGAGTGCTGGGTGAGGCCAGCAGTTGGCAAGTGGCTATTCCTCCAGGGGTACACAAAGCAGTAATCTGTCCTTGGGGTGACCAGGGAGACACAGAGGCAAGGCTTCAGAACTTGGAGGGGAAGCTGGGAGTCCTGACTCTCCCAATGGGCAGTCCCTTACAAAGATCAGGTGGTAGTGTGTTACCGGAGAGAGAGAGAAACCTCTCCAGGGGTTGAAAATACTTGGAAGGCAGGATGGAACAAGGCCTGCAGGCTTGAGCAGGCATATTCTGCCATAATGACTCTAAAATTGTAGTGGTGTTTGTGCTTCCTGTCCTGTAAAGAATCACCAAGCTTCAAACGAATTGGGCCAAGGGGACAAATTCTATGAGCCTCTGACCAAAGTAGGTGACTGTTTGCGCAGCCACACTTGTCTTTACTGATTCCTAAAATAGTGGTCAAGTGGCAGCCTAGCAGGGGAGCTCCAGCTGGCCATGGTATTTATTTATTTTTTTAAACCGCATTTTCCTGCTCTTACAGTGAAGTGGCTCATAATAAAAAATTCTTGCCTTTCCACTGAAAACTCTGCATTTGCCATTGTTCCTTTTTGTGGTCTGTTTGTTTCATTTCACAAAGTGAAAGTGGCTTCCTTAGCAGACTCCTACTCGACCCCCTATTGGTCTGCCATTATTTCCTATGAGGGACTTTTCAGGGGGGTGAAGAAATGATTTTTTTTCACTAGGAGGTTTGAAAGTAGAGATACCTCCACTTTGCATTTTAACAGATATGATTTTTAAAAACCTCCTTACAGAAGAAAGGAGCTCTCTTTTTCCTTGGGTGCTGTGTCAATGGGTGCACACAGATCTCAGCCCTGGGAAGGCAGCCATTGGCCATGTGGTCACCTCAAGAACTGGAGCAAGCTTCAAGGTAATCGAAACTCTACAGGACTCTGGAACAGCCCAAGCTACAGGAAGTTGTTCTATTTTAACATCTGATATAGTGTGTACAGAGAAAGGGACAGAGGATTTGCGTTTTACCAATTTGTTTTGGTTCCCTTGCTCAGGTCAGTGCTGTGCTAAAAGTATGCTTATGAATAAATACTTCATAACTTTTGATGCTGGTAGCAGTTTTCTGTACCACATAGACCTCCACTGTCCCAGACATGCTATTTTAAAAGGAGTGCTGGGGGAGGCCAGCAGTTGGCAAGTGGCTATTCCTCCAGGGGTACACAAAGCAGTAATCTGTCCTTGTGGTGACCAGGGAGACACAGAGGCAAGGCTTCAGGTGGTAGTGTGTGGGGGGGGGGGAGAGGGGGGGGAAGAGAGAGGGGGGGAGGGGGGAGGAAGGGAGG
>NW_015168115.1:201871-211843 GCF_001447785.1 Gekko japonicus
GGGTGGTGAGGGGGGGGGGGAGAGAGATGGGGGAAGAGAGAGAGAGAGAGAGAGGAGAGAGAGAGAGAGAGAGTGAGAGTTGCAAAGAACAAAAAGGGTTCACCCCCACAAATGGAGGGATATCTGTGGCTTGTTTCCAAAGTTGTTTGGCTGTAATTGCTCTGTGCTCCTCCCCTGCAAGGATCCATTGCATGGGAAATCAATACAATCAAAGAAAAACATGATCTGATGCTGTAGCCAGCTAGCAACACCTGAAAATAAAAAACATGGATTGTTTTGGGGACGTGGTTTCATTACCCTAGAATCTCAGCTTTGTGTTACCATTCCAGAAAAGTTATAGTAATGCCATGAATCAACCACTTTGTGTATGCCTTCACTTTGAGAATTTCATTATGCACATCTCTAATTCTTACAGCTCTGCATTCCTGATGTGGTACAGTGCACTAACTCCAATATAATAAAACATGGCCAACCATATCTGTTTAATTTAAAAGGGTAAGAATATGGTGACTCTTGGACTGCAGATTATCACAAGAGTATCTGAAAGTGAGAAGATTCCACTACTGGAGAACCTTAGTAAGATTTCATAGAACTTGGTTGTTTATATTGGTTTTATATATATATTGGTCATTGGAGACCATACTATTTTAGAAATATAGAATGCAATCTGACTAAGTACTGTCAAGGAATTGGACCTCTGGCTCAATTGCTTGTTCTTTAGTTAAACATCACTTAGGCTTAATATTGAAAATCTAGGCCTTAGGGTAGTGATGGTGAACCTTTTAGAGACCGAGTGCCCAAACTGCGACCCAAAACCCACTTATTTATCGCCAAGTGCCAACACGGCAATTTAACCTGAATACTGAGGTTTTACTTTAGAAAAAACAACTCATACATTAACCTAAGATGATCCAAACAAAGTAAGGAAAGCAATCCCAAATGCTTTCATTTACTTAAAATTATTTGGCAGAGAATTCGACACTTTAATGATGGTCTGGGCCTGGCTGGGGCGATGGCACGCGTGCCCACAGAGAGGGCTCTGAGTGCCACCTCTGGCAACCGTGCCATAGGTTCGCCACCACTGCCTTAATGGGTTGCCAGCCCCCAGGTCCTAGCAGGGGTTCCCCTGCCTTTGGCGTCTCTGTTCTGTCACTGGCCAGCCGACTGGCGGTGAAAACCCCACCCCCAAACAGGGACTGTGTGATGTCCCTATCATGAATCCGGAAGTGATGTCATTGCATCACAGATGTTGGGGGTGACACTGTAGTTTTTGGGCAAATTGTTTTGACTAAAAACTAGAGCGTCACCCTCTGATGTCAGCGACAGGATGACATCACTTCCGAGTGACATCATCGTGTAGCAGAAGATCCCGGGAAGGACGCGGGAGCCCCCCACTGGATGAAAGGTAAGACCTGGCAACCCTACTAGGCTTGCACTATGGGATGAAGAGATCAACAGGGAACCATCCGGCTATTGACATGAGAAAGTTGGCAAGTCGGCCTTGTGCCTTTGAATAACAGAGAAAAACAGAGCCACACCATTTGTTTATCGGAAGGTTTGTGGTGCTAATACACATCTCACTCATTTGATGTTTTGATTTACACTACAGAAGGGAAGCATCCTGTCATAAAATGTTTGTCTTTTGAGCCATTTGCCACAGGTCCATGGCGAGATAACTTTAGAAGTCTGAGTTCTGGATTGGTTAAAGGGCCCCTGCCTGTTCAAATCTTAGACTTTAAGAAGTTTGGCATTTCTGTTCTTTGCGATTAGTTGCAGCTGGAGCTGCCAACTTCAGCTATGCTGAGGCAATGGGCTAACCTTGCCATAGGACAGGTGCTTGTCTGGCACACACAAACAAATCCACTTTGGACAAAGAGATTTGTAATGCTGTCTAACTTCAAGAAGAAGAAGAGATTGGATTTATACCCCATCCTTCACTCGGAGTCTCAGAGCGGCTTACAAACTCCTTTCCCTTCCTCTCCCCACAACAGACACCCTGTGAGGTAGGTGGGGCTGAGAGAGCTCTTGACAGAAACTACTCTTTTCAAGAACTATGACTTGCCCAAGGTCATCCAGCAGGTTCGAGTGGAGGAGTGGGGAGTCAAACCCGGTTCTCCCAGATTAGAGTCCACGCATTTAACCACTACACCAAACCAAGAAGAGTAATGCCTGGTAAATATGAATAAAGGTTGTACTGTGTAGCTAGAACTTTACTATGTAGCTTTCTTGTTTTGTCAGTCATGGCTTTGTTCCTTTTTGAAATACTCTTGCACTCTTTAATAAAATTACTTTGATTATATTGGTAGTTCTGTGCTTCAGGTGCTGCAATCAAATTCTAGCACCTTAGACTTAAAGTGTCCACTTACTGGTAAACCTTTAGTGGATGCTCATTATGCAAGTGGTCAGCCTTGCAGTGCTTACTTTCTTGTTTAATCCCATTAAGGTTGGAAGCTTGGCTTCTGACTGTGTGGGTAGACAAAGGGGCTAGTAGCATGCTACCCCACTAGTGTGTGTGGATTCACACTCCAGGTTTGTTTTGTAATTTTGAGGGGGGCCCCAATACCAAGAATCCCTTGGATTAGAGAGTCCTCACAAACACATCTGTAATGGACCATGAATAATTAATGCTTTATTTGGTGTGAGAACCTTGACTGACAAGGGATTCAAATGGAATTCCACAGTTCAGAGTGGCAGTTAAGAATGACATTTGGGAATAGAATGAGAACAGTGAAGTTCAGTTAAGCAGAGTGAAAGAATCCAGGAGGATCCTGAATTAGGAAAGTGGGACACGTAGTCCTTCCCTGAGGGAAATAGGTAAAGGTTTCCCTTGCTCGAAAGCTAGTCAAATCTCATTTTCGAAGCTGAAGAGCCAGCGCTGTCCGAACACGTTTCCATGGTCATGTGGCTGGCATGACTAGACGCCAAGGTGCACAGAATGCTGTTACCTTCCCACCGAAGCGGTACCTATTTATCTACTTGCAATTTCTTGCTTTCGAACTGCTAGGTTGGCAGGAGCTGGGGCCAGAGACAGGAGCTTACTCCGTCATGCGGCACTCAGGTGTCGAACTGCCGAACTACAGACCTTCCAATCTGCAGCTCAGCGTCTTAACCTCTGAGCCACCGCAGCCCCATTGAGGGAAATAGTTCCTAGTAAATAGAGGTGATTAAGAAGGAAAATTGGAACATGTGAATGTTTATGCCTTCACAAATTTAAGTATTTCTGAGACAAAGAAGCTTATGCTTGCTTATTTCAGGAGTGACTGTCAAAAGACCTCTCTTCAGTGTTTTAAAGACCTGTCGGTATAACAAAACAGCTGCTTGATTGTAACAAGCTATCTATTGTTTATATTTATAGAGTTAACTCATTCCTGTTGTCTGTTCACATTCTAAGTCCTAAACCTGATACCTACCTGACCATTTCCTCTCGAGCAAAATAAAGCAGTTTAGTTTTGAATGACCACCAGCTCTCATGTGCCACTATCAGATCAAGACAAAAGAAGGATTTTAGTCAGTCCTCAGTTCCCTAGGCTGGGTCAGCATATATCCATATCCATTTAAACAACTGGGTGGGACAGACAGAGAAACAAAGAAGAAAGAAAAGGGGCTGCCCAGCCAAGAAATGGAAAAAGAGAATTAGGGAACTGGGGAATTGTTATACCATCACTTCCCATTCTCCAGCTTCTTCAAAACTATATAGTTTAAAACAAATCTGAAATAGTACATGTGATTCAAATCGAACCATACAGTTCTATGTTATTGTAAATTTTATGTTGTTTTTATGTAAGCTGCCCTGAGCCAGCCTAGGCAGGGAGGGCGAAGTAGAAATCGAATAAATCAAATCAAATCAAATCTCATCGTCTAAGCACAGTACTGATCAATGTATTAAATGACACTGCCTGGGATCCCAAAGCAGGTGGTTTGACTTCCAGGAACTCAACATTAAAAGACGCCTGCTCCTTGGGAGGAAAGGGATGGCAAATCTAGACATTGTAATAAAAAAATAGAGACATCACCCCGCCAACAAAAGTCCGTATGGTCAAAGCAATGGTATTCCCAGTAGTAATGTATAGCTGCGAGAGTTGGACTATAAGGAAGGCCAAGCGCCGAAGAATAGATGCTTTTGAATTATGGTGCTGGAGAAGACTCTTGAGAGTCCCTTGGACTGCAAGGAGATCAAATCAGTCGATACTAAAAGAAATCAACCCTGACTGTTCCCTGGAAGGCCAGATACTGAAGCTGAAGCTCAAATACTTTGGCCACCAAATGAGAAGGGAGCACTCACTGGAGAAGACCTTGATGCTGGGAAAGATTGAAGGTCAAAGAAGACGGGGATGGCAAAGGATGAGATGGTTAGACAGTGCTATCAATGCAACGGACATGATATTAAGCAAACTCCAGAGCACGATGGAAGACAGGAGGGCCTGGAGTGATGTGGTCCATGGGGTTGTGAAGAGTCGGACTCGACTGTGTGACTGAACAACAATAACAAATGCCAAGTTAGATTATCACATTACAAATTCCAATAAAAAGAGTAAGTACTTCACAATACAATAGGTCTCAAAATCACAAAAAATTAAGCCACAAAAAATTATGTCTATCAGGAGAAAGATGGTGTCAAAGGGTCATAGCAAATAATCAAGTATCAATTAATTAACATAGTAAAACATGACTGTATGTTGAAGGCACTGTGTACACACAGGAACAGGAAGCACGGCAATCCTGAAACAGATAAGACTAAGCTTCTATCTTAAGCAAGTAAGATTTTGTTCAGTCTATGAATATTTAGACAAGTAGGTGAGTCCAGAAAGCAGTTATACAAGGATATATGCAGGACAGCCAGCCCCCTTCTGAGAAGGAAAGATACATCATGATTAAAAGGACGAAGTAAATCAGATGCTGTAATGCAAAACAGTTGACCAAAGGATCTTTCAAGCACCATATCACATGATTGTCATAAGGAAAGGACAGAGGACTAACAAACCAAAATCATTGTGTACAACGGTGCAAAGCTGAAGAAAGATTGATTTAGACAGTGTGTTTTCAAGCAGAGAAAAACACGATGAACACTACCTGTACTCCCAAGTCTACACTCCCACCAATACCTGTTCTGTCTATTTTATCTGATGTCATTACTGAAAATTTAGGTTTTTAAAGGGGTCCCTTTGCAACATAACATACAGTCATATTGTACTAAAGATTCTTTAGTAACTCAGAAAGGCCTGTAAATGCCAGAAATGCGTTGATCGGTTTTTCACCATACTTAAGTCTGCAAGTGGAAATGAACTAAAGTTATTGATTCAAATGTAACTCTTCTTTCCTCTCTTCATAACAAATGCATCATATAGTGTTGAATTTCTTACAATTTGCATTTTTCCAAAAATAAACAGACCTTAATGACTCATAGATGAATGTCTTCATCTGCTCCTTATGTCTGTACGCTGATAGAACAGCTTTGGCATTCCAACACATCACAATTACCTCTCCCAAAGTGACAACATTCCCATGGTAACATTTGCATTTTACTATTTAAGGACTCATGAATGCTCCTAAGTGAAAACAGGCATAAGATTTTTAAAAACCCAAAACTTAAGTTGTTAACTTCTGGAGGAGGCATAAAATGGCAGATAGTTATTTTGAACTAAAGATGTACAAATATAGCTGACAGAAGACCTGTTCCTTCTGGTTACCTCTATTACTTGCATGAATGCTTTATCTAGTTTATTTTTAATCTGCAGAAGTGATCCAGCAAAATCTAATACAAGATTCTGACACATTGTCCGTAGACCAAATTACACAGAATGTAGCATATAGAATTAAAATAAGTCCTGTGCCAACTAAAAAGTCTAACATCTCAACTGAACATGGACACTGGGACCAGAGGTTGCAATCAACCCAGATGACCACTTTGCTGCCACATATACCCAGACAAAGGAATCACTGGACCTAACAACATCAACTACACCATCAGGGGCCCAATCACTTGCTCATCTTCTAACATTGTATATGCCATTAAATGTCAACAGTGCCCTTCGGTTATAGGACAAACAGGACAAACCCTGGGCCAGAGGATAAATGGACACAAATCTGTCATCAGGAATCACAAGATTGAGAAACTTGTAGAACACTTTAACCTTCCAGGACATTCAATGGATGACCTCAAAGTGGCTGTTCTATTACAAAGGAACTTCAGGAACAGAATGGAAAGGGAAATTGCTCAATTACAAGTTATTACAACACTTGGAACAAAAACCTCCCCAGGGATATTGGATTTTTATCCCATTACATATGCTAACTCATTCAGTCCTCACATATGTATTCTCAACAAGGACTATAAATCCTCTGTATTTTAGTGTATCTCTTTTTCAGAATAATATATTAGAATACTGACTGGATGTCTGCTGACAACATTACACCCAGTTCAAAATATACTGTTAAGTGCCCTCCACACACCCTCCATGCCTGAGAGGAGATAATTAAGGTTCTGTTACTTCCCAGAATTAGAAAAACACCTTTAGACATTTATCTGCTGTTTTGACATTTATTGCTTTACAGTTGTTGACCTTATAACCTCAACTTGTTATTTAGTTTTTCACTTTGCATAACTTAAACATCATGATGTTAATTTGCTGTTAAATCCCTGTCTATAAGTTTAGAACAAGATGGTCCCCGGATGTATGCCATGATGGTAAACAGACAGTTCTTCGGAGATGATGTTGTCTTATAGCAATCCCAGCAAGTAAGTCCGGTGGTATCAGTCACGCAAAAATTGTGGTAGATCTTCCCGGGCCATCCTTAACCCCGATGTTGTCCACATCATTGGTGGCGGTGGTAGTGAAAGCCTGGCGGTGGCGGTAGTGAAACCCTATGTGAAAGCCTGGCGGAAGAGCTCCATCTTACAGGCCCTGTGGAACTGCATAAGGTCCCGCAGGGCCCTGATCTCCTCCGGGAGCTCGTTCCACCAGGTAGGGGCCGCCACCGAAAAGGACCTGGCCCTAGTCACGGCGAGCCTTGCCTCCCGGGGGCCTGGAACCACCAGGCGATGTTGTGCCCCGAACCGAAGTGCTCTTGGGGGTATATGTGGGGAACATATAGCAATTCCGTATCTTTAAGTAAAGGGGTGACTAAATTAGCCCTCAACTCGTTGAATATAGGGCACTCCATAATCCTATGTTCGATAGTTTGTTTTTTATCATATGAGCATCTGCATGTTCTATTAGAGTATGATACTCTTATTATATCTGCCCTCCAAAACCACCAAGGGAACATTCATTCTTGCCAAAGTAAAACCTCTTCTTAGTTTTGGGACTGTCAATTGATAAAAAATATTTCGGCAGTTGCATCAGGAGGGCAATTTCCAAATGGAGTACCAAATATATCCTGCACACCCTAATAGAGCATTGGGAGGGCAATTCCCAAATGGAGTGTCGAACATATCCTGCATACCCAATGTCTTTAGTTTCTGTATTCTTAATCATATCATAGGCATTTCATTTTCTTTTCCAATAGTTGATCCCACTGGCTATAATATTTATCTGCCTGGATAAGCCCAAGTAGAGCAGATCCTCCCTCAGATTTAAAAACCCTCACTTTGAAGAGAAATGCTTTATTCCAAGCCCTAACTTCCTTGAACCCACTCTGTTACTTGCCAGATCAGCCTGGATCATGCCACCTCTGAAAAGATGCAGAGAGAGAAAATCTCTTCAGAAGATTTTTCACAAAAGACTAATCTTTTCTGTAATAACTGCCTTACTACACAATGTTATCAGTCAGCTGAACAGAAACACTAGAGTATAAAAGCTTTATGTATCTAGAACAAGGGCCCCTCATGGCACCACAAAATGGCTACCGTAAGGGCCATTTTACTTTGGTAAAGACTGTTTCTGTTTCCTGTGAAAGCTGAGCTATGCTCTTTGTGTGAGAAGGTTCCAACTCAGACACATAAAAAAATGTGCCCACGGCTAAGGTGCACCTGCCCAAGGTGAGCTCAGGGCTTTGCTAGTCAGGCAAATTGTAGACCATGTCCCAAAGCTTTCCTCCCGTTCCATTCAAGGCAATCTGGATTTCCCCCCCAAAGAATATTGGATATAATTTCAGTTTATTATGCAAAAGTAATCAGTACTGGTTGGAGCTGCAGAGGTGTGAAACAGTATAGGACAAGAATAGAATACTTCCCTGCCCATGGCTTCCAGAAAAATACATTGGCTTACTGATGTTCGGTGTTCAGAAACCATCATTGGAGTTTCTGAACATTTAAGTGACTGGTTAATGTACTGTGGGATACTTATTTTGTACTACTTTGTGAACGCAATACAGGAGAAGAAAGAACCTGGGTGGTAAAGCCTCTTCCTGGATCTGTAACTGGGGGCGGTGCCAACCAAAATGGGGGGAAAAGGTAGCTTGGGGTATCATCCTTATGCTTACAGGTCAGGCTAGTCTCCAGTAATATGCTAGCAATGGCAGCTGTTAATAGAGTGAAGAATCAAGTTGTAATCTAAACTCACAAGAAAAAAAATGGGTCGGGGAAACAGAATGTAGCTTACAAGCCTGAGATATAGCACTGCATTTACATTGCTAATGGATTTAGGGCAACCTGTTTTCCCATTCATTTTAATTAAGTGGAAGCTCCATGTGCAGGGTATGTGGAAGCTCCATGCGCAGGCCTAGCACCATCCAGCAGAACGTGTGCATACAATGCGGGTTGTGCATGGCTTGAGAAATTTACATTTGCATTTTTTTTAAATAACCCCCAGCGATCCCAATCCTTTACTATACTTTTCTAAACCCTGAAATAAGTTTTTATAAACAAAAAGAAATTCAATCACACTACAGAACAGTAAAACCAACAGATAATTTGTTTATTTTTTAATTTTTTTGAAAGAATACATATAGGAGGTTACACAACATGACATTTAAGAACAGTGAGGGGGGGGAAATAAAGTTTTATTGACATTGATCGTGGAGTGGTGAGTAATCTACACATTATTTGCTGGAATGCATTCAGCACAAGAAGATCGGCTTCTACAACAAAAGAACATAGAAAAATACGAGATGTTCTGAATCCAACAAGCAACATTCCAAGCATTTAAACTGTAAATGATCAGAAGAGACTTCTTAGGTTTACAAACTGGCTTTCTTCTGAGAGAGATTGATTTTGTCTCCAAGACTTAGAGCCATTCCCTGAAAGGAGATGAAATGGTCATCACTATTTGCATTACTGATGCATAACCAATAGAACTATGGAACTATGTAGTATGTGGCTAGAAATACTTTTTCTCTTCCCACAAATTTCCATTTGTATCCTTAACCTCTTACAACAAGGATTTAAAAAAAAATTGTTCTGGTTAGCACGGCATGGAAATGGTTAATCAGAGAACACTATTGTTAAAGTAAAGGTAAAGGTTTCCCTTGCTCGAAAGCCAGTCGAGTCCAACTCTAGGGTTGCAGTGCTCATCTCCATTTCAAAGTCGAAGAGCCAGCGCTGTCCGAAGACATTTCAGTGGTCATGTGGCCGGCATGACTAAACACCAAGGCGCAAGGAACGCTGTTACCTTCCCACCGAAGTGGTACCTATTTATCTACTTGCAATTTCTTGCTTTCGAACTGCTAGGTTGGCAGGAGCTGGAACTAGAGACGGGAGAAAGCCAAAATCAACACTAGCTACTATTTAATCCTTCACCGTCCCAATTTAAATGCTGCCAGCCAAAAAGGAGACGAGCATACAATTTTTTTTGGGGGGGGAACCCCTGAAGTTCAGGGTTGTAAATTGCCATTACATACAGCATGAGCAACCAGCTTTCCACTATTGTTCCTAATACCTTCTATCCAGGGGTCATTTCCTGTGGGAGCGCACAGGAGCGGAGCTCCGGCAGTAAGGAGCCCAGGGGGCAGGCACATGCAACAAGCCCCACCCCCTGTTGCCAGCAGCCCTCAGTCAGAGCAAGAAGCAGCCAGGTAAGTTGCAGAGTCCCCCCC
>NW_015168115.1:211867-213868 GCF_001447785.1 Gekko japonicus
GAGGACAGATCTGCACATCCCCCCCCCAATAGCTAGCAATCCAAAACAGCCCAGTGGAGCCTGAGTGGTGGGTGTTGCCTTCTGACACACTTCTGGTGATGTCAGGGGGTGTGGCATATGCAAATGAGTTATGCTAATAAGTTATGCTAATGAGCTCCTGCACCTCTTTTTCTACAAAATGACCCCTGCTTCTATCAGATATATATTGGTTATCTTCAGACATTTTAATACAGTGATAGTCACTGGCTCAGGAGCTACATGTGGCTCTTTGACATGCCACCTTGTGGCTCTTCTGAGCACTGTCCCCCCCAATGTGGCACCTGTTCCATATTTCAGAAAAGCGGACAAGGCACTTGCCCAGTGGGGCTTGTGGTTGACAGGTGGTTCCCGCCTTGAAACAGCTGCTGCTGGAGGAACAGGTAAACTGTGAGCCTAGTTTTAAAGAAACTGTTGTTTGCTGTGACTTTAATAAACTGTGGTTTGTTTTTTGACTTCCACAGTTTAATTCTGGCTTAGAATCCCAATTTGTAAGGAAGAACCAAACCAACATTTGTTAAAAGTGCCCCTGATCTGGTCATCACAGCAGACTGTGGTTTCATCAAGTCTGGAAGTCTTCAGTCTCAGCTCTGGGCATGAGGGAAGAAGCATGCGTGTCTAAAATAAACCAGGCTTGCTCATGCCACAAACAACTGGACTTTATTCATGGTGCCTGAATACAGTAATTGAGGGTCTCTCTGCTACAGTAAGAATTCTATTTGTAGGCTGTGTGTCAGAACCAAAGATACGTCCCGGAGCCAAAAAATCCTTGAAAGATGACATTCTCTCTGAACCTTCCCTTCATTCCCCATGATCTTGGTGATCATGATTTTCAATATGCAATTTTCCTGTATGTCTTTTTATGAAGAAAATTTAGAATCGTCATTCATTAAATCATGAGAATGTCACGCTTTATATCACGCAGCATTAAGTACTACTTTAATCTTGAGGAAGGAAACTGTTTTTTGCTTATGTTGTTCTTACGGGAACAACTGAAATTTACCACAACTAAACAAGCCCACTGACACCAAGATCTCTGCTATTAAAAAGGCACTCTACGTCAGTGCATATATTTATCTATGACACCACATTTATGAAAGTTTTATTTGTAGCCGTATTCATGTCTGCAGGTTGAGCAGTGCTATTTACACATGGCACAATGCAGTCAAGGGCCTTGCATTATGGGTTTATCCTACTACTCCACTAAGTTACAGGTAGCTGTGTTCCACCAGTGCAAGGCATATCCTGCCAGTACAAGAGGACCCGTCATTGACAGACTACAAGTGTGCCAAAAAAACCCTTCGACACCAACCTGCAATCCGAGCAACTACACCCCTGTATAATCATCAGTAACCTCAGAGACATCATGCCTCACTTACATATATCATATATCCTGCTTCTTGCAAAGCCTATCACGCATGGCACCATTCCTACTATGAGTGATCAGCGTGCCAAGGACCTGGTGAGCAGAAGTCACTACATCAGAATAAGCAAGGCATGAGAGGACCTGAGCTGCCCAAGGATTATGTTGTAATTCAGTAGGTGGAATGCCAGCATGAGGAAGGTAAAAGGTAAAGGTTCCCTTGCTCGAAAGCCAGTTGAATCCGACTCTAGGGTTGCGGTGCTCATCTCCGTTTCAGAGCCGAAGAGCCAGCGCTGTCTGAAGACGTTTCCGTGGTCATGTGGCCGGCATGACTAAACACCAAGGCGCACGGAACGCTGTTACTTTCCCACCGAAGTGGTACCTATTTATCTACTTGTAATTTCTTGCTTTCGAACTGCTAGGTTGGCAGGAGCTGGAACTAGAGACGGGAGCTCACTCCGTCATGCGGCAACTCGGGTCTTGAACTGCTGAACTACCGACCTTCCACAGCCTGCAGTTCAGCGTCTTAACCACTTGAGCCACCGCAGCTCCTTAGCATGAGGAAGGGGGATGGTTAAATACCTGCATGGGAACCCCTTTAA
>NW_015168115.1:213978-248508 GCF_001447785.1 Gekko japonicus
TTCAGGGGGGGCTGCCGGGGGGGGGGGCTAATTAAATTTAGTTGAATGGAGTGCTCTGGCTCCTGTTTATGCCAAAACTGTCTCATAAGGTCAATTTCCTCGATAAAAGGAAAACGCTTTGTAGAACCGACATGGGATTCAGGTAGATTTAGGATGTGGGCTCTAGCGTGTGTTGCCACTGAAACTCTACCAGAGCAAGGGTGTAATCCTTAGCCAGCCTTGCCACCAATCTAGTGGTGCTGGGGGGAGGGGGGGATGACAACTACACAGGCAAAAGTATACAGGCGGTCCTGCGGGGGGCAGGATTTAAGGCTAGTTGAGCTCAGCAGAGAGTTTGACAGCAGAGCAACACAGCTGATTCTCCAGGGGCCATGGGAGTGGGGCAGTCCTGACTCCTGGGACCACAGCTCCTCTTCTCCGAAGGCAGGGCCAGCTGACAACCTTTAACCCGGAGGGGAAGGGCTTGCTCCCTGGATCCCCAGTCTTACGGGCCCTGCCTTCTGAGCAGGATGTGTGTCGATGGTGCTCTTGAGACTTGGCAAAGAGACAGAACCGGAGGGGAAAGCGCCTTGCCATAACCCCTCCCCAGACCAATGTTCCATCTAAGCTGTGGAGTCTTGTGAGCAAAAATTGTACTTTGTGAGCTACTGGCATTAAAGTGGTGAGCGAGCAAGTTGGCTGCTGCATGAATTAGTTTGCTCTGGAGCCGTCCTGCCTGAGCGGAAACAAAAATGTGTGAGCCGGAGGCTAAAGAACTGTGAGCCAGCTCACACTCACTCAGCTTAGAGGGAACACTGCCCCAGACAACCGCAGCATCAGCGCTGTGTGCAGCGGCAAGGCCTCTCCAGCTGGGAGAACCCTGGTGGCCACAGATGGTGCCAGCTCCTGCAGAAGCTGCCTTCTTTCAGGTTGGCAGAGCCCTACTCCCTCGGTAGCCTAGAGAAACTGGAAGGAATCGGTGGAGCTCGTAGTGACCTGTGGAAAGATGAATGAGCCCCATCAATCCTCTGCAAGGTTTGGGGCTCCAGCCTTGCCTTCTACAGAGCAAGAGGCATCTGGAGAGCCTTCCCATCCCCACTTGTCGGCTGAACCAAGGTAGGCTGAGACCGTGGGGGGTAAAGGACAAACTCCCTGCTGAGGAGGAATGGCTTGGGGGGGGGGTGACTATTGTTCAGGGAAGTTCCTCCCCTTTTTCTTTTTCGGCTGCAGCCAGGAGAGCTCTTCTCCGTGGCACAGACAGGAATTTAAGTCTGCATGAGGCGTCTGCCAGACAGACACCTCACAGTTGGTCTCTTCAGGCATAGAAAAGGCGAGGCAAGCTACTGGAGGGAGGCGGACCCAACGGAAGGGCCTCAGAAATGGCAGGAAAGGCAGCCATTTGGGGGGAGCCGCTTAGAAGTTTCTCTTTCACTTCCACAGTTTTACAAAATGACGGAGAAGACAGGCCACGCCAGTTCTACTATGGATAGTGTTACTTGTGAATCTGATATCCCCAACTCTCCCTCTTCCAATACAGCAGACATCCAAACATGAGAGCCTTGCAATGGATTTCCTCTGGAGAGGATGCTAAAGTTAACCTTCTTTCATGGATAAAATCTGAAATGAGGAAGGGGTTTAAAAGTCTATGGCAAGCTTCCCAGCAAAGAGATTCCTCTGACTCTTCTCCTGAACATGATAGATTGGATCATAAGTCTTTGGGGGCACAAGAGAGGCAGAGACCACGGCAAGTCCTTCTCTCCCCCAAGAAACAAAAAGGGTAAGAGGGCTTCTAAATTTTTCCGAGAACATAGTCCTCTTTTGAGTGGACAGGAGGATATAACGTCGACAGACTCCTCTTCTGCTAAAGAGGAAGGAGAACTTTCTGAGGAGGAGGCAGAAACTGTACCCACTACCCAATCCAGATTGTTTCTCCAAGAAATTTATAATAAACTACTACCCAGGGTCTTGAGGACACTGGATTTGTCATAGAGAAAGATGATTCAGGCCTTCCGGTTGGTTCAGAAAAGACCATTCTCAAGACAGGGTCTAAGGCAGTTCATGTGCCTCTGCCAGCAGCCTTTTATAACATCATGTAAGCAGAGTGGGAACACCCAGCCAAGCCCAAAACTAACCACCCTGTATTTACAAAGTTTTATTCTCTTATTCCACCCTGTATTTACAAAGTTTTATTATCTTATTCCAGAGGCCTCAAAAAAGATTTAAGATGCCAATAGTGGATGACCCAATCAACTGCCTGACTTCTACTTTGGCCCTACCCATGGAAGCTAATGGCCTTCAAAGAGACCATAGCGATAAGCACATCGGACAGGTCCTGCATAGGGATTTTGAAGCATCAGCTAACTCTCTTTGTGCTTCAGTTACAGGATCACTTTTTGCCAGAGCGGCATATGCGTGGTCCTCCGAATTGGCTAAAGCAGACAGCGATATTCCAAAAGGACTTAAAGATGAGCTTAAAAAAATAGCCCTAGCCACAGCCTTCACAGCGGATGCCTCACTAGATGCCCTCCAGCAATCACCTGGTACAATGGCCTCCAGCGTGACGGCCAGATGAAATACCTAGCTCTGGAATTGGGACGTGGACTCCTCGGCCAGGGCCAAGGTAGAGCAGTGTCCTTTAAGGGAGTCAACCTCTTTGGGGAAGGCCTGGAAAGGTACCTGGTGGAGGACAAAGATAAGAAAAAAGTCCTTCCTTCAAAGAAGAGGGAGGGAAAACTCAAGAAGCAGTTCCAGTCCTTTCGGGACTCCAGACGAGACTCCAGACCAAACTACATCAAATCATTTAGGGAAAATGGCAGTCCAAATACAGGGAGAACAGATCCTCTTCATTCTCCATCAAACAGGGACAAAATTCCAAGGCTGCCAAGAAACCCAATTTGAATGGACTATGCTGAGGGCCCCAGAACCAATGGGATCGGGGGTCGTCTACAGAATTTTGCAGCACAATGGCATCAGACTATAAAAGACTGATGGGTGTTGGACATAGTTTCCAAGGGCTACTCTTTGGAATTCCAAGCCTTTCCACCCAACCATTTCTTAAAAATCTCCAGTAACCAATCAGCTGAGAAACACAGGCTCCTAAAGATGGCCATTCGACATCTTCTGGAGATTGGGGCCATAGAAGTGGTTCCTCATGAGGAATTGACACAGAGAGTATACTCTGTATTCTTCATAGTTCCAAAAAAGAATGGGGATGTCAGAGCCGTACAGGACTTGAAATGGCTGAACAGATTAATTGTAACCAAACAGTTCAAGATGGAAACCTTGAAATGCATTGTGTCTGCCATCCAATGGGGGGGACTTCATGTGTTCCATCAATCTGTCAGAGGCCTATTTGCACATTCCAGTTCAGCAGTCACATCGCAGATTTCTGTTCGCATACATCAGAAACCATTTTCAATATCAGGCCCTTCCCTTTAGCTAGACGTCTTCGCCAAGAGTCTTTACTAAGGTATGAATCACTCTAGTAGCATATCTGAGGGTCCAGGGGACTGCATTGTTCCTGTAGCTAGATGACATTTTGGTCAAAGCGCCGTCATACAACAAAACCTTGGAAGCCTTAGATCTAATGATGAAGGCGCTCAGGGAACACAGTTTCGTAATCAACCTCGGGAAGAGTACGTTAGTGCCAAAACTATCTACCCTTCACTTGGGAGTACTGATCGATATGAGGGAAGACAGTGCTCTTATCCCAAGAGAGACAACAGAAGAGTCTGCGACTATTAATTTGAGTGGCAGAAGAGATGACAGCGGAAGAAGGGAACATCAGTTCCCTGGAAAGAGGGAACATCAGCGTCTTCCAGAACAGATAACCCTGAGTAGTAGACAACCCTGAGTAGTAAAGAAATTGTATACCATCTGCGGAATATCATAGGAGAACGCCAGAGCACTTTGTTAGTCTAATGCTATTATAATGTTATTGTATTGAATTGATTTTAAATGGTTTTAAATATGTTTTATGTTGGCTTATGCCTCTTGTAAGCCGCCCTGAGCCCGCATACGCGGGGAGGGCGGGGTATAAATTGAATTAAATAAACAAATAAATAAATAAATAAATAAGTGATGTTATTAGCCAAACTACTGAGTATGCTAGTGTCATGTCAGGAGGTCCTTCAATGGGCCAGGTTTCATGCTCGCCCAGTTCAGAGGTTTTTATTACTGTTCCAGGACATTATAGCCCACAAAAGGCTACAGAATGTCATTCTTCCAGAGGCCGTGAAACAGGAACTCAGTTGGTGGATGAACCCCTCATGTTTTCTTTCTTTTTTTTAATTGTTTTTTTTTTACTTTTTACATACAGTTACTTTCATTTTATCACATATACACATATATGTTCAGAGTCCAACGTCGTTCTCTAGCCAGTTATACAGTCCTGCCCATCTTTCCATAAATTCCTCTTCGCTTTTCCCTTGTATTATCATATTCAATTTGTCAGTTTCAGCTACTTCTAATAATTTACCTATTACTTCGTCAGTTCTGGGTGTATTATCAAGTTTCCAGTATTTAGCCCATAGTATACTCTGGTTTCTCTTCAGATCGCATAAATCTTTCGCCTTTTAACCCCTCATGTTTTCTCAGAGGTCAATCATTACGGGAACCACAGAGTTGAATGAGAAGCTGCTTCTTCCCCATCCTGAGGGACTCGCTGTCACACAGCACGCCCTGTCCGTGTGGGGGTATGCAAATTCAATAGGGGACGCTGCTAATTTGAAGGGGGCGCTGCCCTCAGCACCCCACCACTGGCTATGGACCTAATAAGTCAATGCAATGGTATGTATGCTCGGACTGCATATATACTATATCTGACTGTATCAATGAATAGACTTCTTTGATGCACACAGTCTGTACATGTATAAAATTACTTCTATAGAAAGTTCACACCAGAAGTATCTTTTTCGAAAACAATTTAAATAGTTTCACAACATATAGCACAACCTTAGAGTAAATAAAAGTGTTCTGTAGTCTCACCAGAAGGCACATGTTGGTGTACAGAATGGACATGTTAAATACAGATGACAAGCAGCTCCATTTAGTCTGAATATCTGAACTTCTGTACATACAGTAATGTGTCTTACAGCTAAAATATAACTGAGTCTGAACGAACCCCATTCACCTACAAAAGTCCTTTTAGAGGCACTTCAGGAATCTCTCAAGTTTACAGATAACTATGGCTCCTTGTAATGCAGCCAGAGGTCACTTCTGAGGATCTCCCAACTTTCAGGAACAACTTTTCCAAGGACACACATAGAAGGTTGCTGTGAGAATCTCTGATAGTCACACAAAAGCCACAAACAAAGCTCTCTGGATCCCTCCCTTTATATCACCACCCCTTCTATTTCAAATAACATTTGCTAATGACAGACATCAGTCTCAATCCTAGACAACCTTGGACATTCACTTACAAGAAAATGCGCTTACCATCCCAGCCTCTAACATATAAAAGTTATCCAGACTACATTACACTGTATTGCAATGTTCAAGCAAATTCTGCACAACTGGTCTGGAAGTTTGCAAGACTGAATATAATACACAGTTACCTGACTTTTTGCACGAATTCTAATGTGTCCTGTGACAGGAGCATCAGGTCCAAGGTGGATTGGTTTTTCGATGCTGACATTTGCAAGTGCATCTTCTCCAAATATAGAGCGTGCGTACAGATTGGCAGCCATAAAGCCGCAATAACCAGAAAGAGCCTAGAGGAACAACAGACATTTCACACACCTTTCAAAGGTAATTCCATTCCCCCCTTTGAACCTTAAACACATCCAAACGGGACTCAAGTTTTAAATCTGAAGCCCTGTTTGTTACAAGCATTTTCAACTGTACATTTTTAAAATGTATATTCTAAAAGTAAAGTACGAGGTCAGTGTGGAAGCACAATTAAATAATTTAAAACTAATATAATCTCCAGTAGAAGTTTATTCAAACAATAAAGGCTATCAAAACAGATCATTCAGTAAAGCGACATATGCCACTTGATGCCAGAGCCACAATTTATTAGCAAGGTTCCTACCTTCTCGGGAGTAAGGCATTTCATATTAGTTGACTTTAGTATATGTTGTAGGTATTCATTCAGATCCACTATGTTTGTGTTCACGGTAACCTTTAAAAATGAAGAAATGTAAGGACTCACATTAAGACATATTGGTATAATCGATATTTCTTACAGGCCTGCCACGCGATATCCACACAGGTTAAAGTCATCTGTGAATTAGAATCTGTGAAGCAGAACCTTTTGATGTTACACACTGTATAATAAAGTGTCATCCAATCAAGGATTGTATGTACCGGTATTTCCAGTACACTGGAATAAACGGGGCAACTCAGAAGTTCTAAGAAAAGCCCAACCATGGGCGTGCAACAGAGCATTCTCAGTGGCATGGAGTGTATACACGAGTTAACAGGCAAGTGGCTCTGCCTTGCAACCGAGGGTTTTATGATTCTGTATTCCTGTTCTGAATCTTTATTGTTCTGACTACGACCAGAAAAATTCTAAACAACAATAATTTATTCAAGAATTGTATCTTCCAGTATAGAACAACTATAAATACTGTATCAGCTCCAATTAACTCCAGCTATTCCCTTATACTGAGGAGCTGCGGTGGCTCAAGTGGTTAAGACGCTGAACTGCAGGCTGTGGAAGGGCAGTAGTTCAGCAGTTCGAGACCCGGGTGCCGCAAGATGGGGTGAGCTTCTGTCTCTAGTTCCAGCTCCTGCCAACCTAGCAGTTCGAAAGCAAGAAACTGCAAGTAGATAAATAGGTACCACTTCGGTGGGAAGGTAACAGCGTTCCGTGCGCCTTGGTGTTTAGTCATGCCGGCCACATGACCACGGAAACGTCTTCGGACAGCGCTGGCTCTTCAGCTTTGAAACGGAGATGAGCACCGCAACCCTAGAGTCGGACTCGACTGGCTTTCGAGCAAGGGAACCTTTACCTTTACCTTTATTCCCTTATATTACAGCTACCACCATCCTTCATAGTTTATACATTCACAATGGTACACTGTACACTCCATGTGCAGGTGACCACTACGGGAGTCAGGCATGCATATATATTCAGCTGCAGGGTTTGCTGATAACATTTAAACGTACCAAATAAGACAATACACAGAACTCACTTTGTTTTCCCATTCAAATTCTGCCCACATCTGACGGAACTCTGCATCAGTACAAGAAGCTGGTTGGATGTAATCCATGATGTCAATGTGTATGTCACTGAGGACAACACAGTTTCTGTCACTGGCTGCTCCAGAAACATCATATACTAAAAAATGAACAGATCAGCAGACACTGAACCAGGTTACACTTCTGAAGTTGCATGAAATTTATAACCCTTCCAATATGGAGCAGAGACATTTTGAAAACAGTATTTCCTACTGTGATAGAATCCACTGATTAAGAATAGTTTTTATTTATTCATTTATTTATTCAATTTATACCCCGCCCTACCCCGCAAGCCGGCTCAGTTCAGATTGTGAAGTGCTTCATTATAATTATATTATTACAAGAACAAGTTAAAACATCACACACTTAACATTCTTGAACTGAAATAAATAAAATACACTGCTTACCAATATTACCAAAAATTATTCCATTCTCTGTCGAAGCTACTTTCACATTAGCCTTAATATTGGCAAAATCATGTGGAGCAAGTGTTAAAGGAGAAGGTTTTTCCACAAGCTTCAAGTCACCTGTTCAAAACAGTTTGAAAAACAATGCTTAACAATGTACAAGAAAAAGGCTGGATCACAGGCACGTATTTGCAGGTGTTTGTGATAGGTTATTTACCTAATGTAGCTAATTCTAGTGTACAGTTCTGCAAAGTATCACCAGTTTGGTTTACTACCAGCACATCCAGTACAATATCATATTGATTGACATGAACATAAGCTTCTGCATAGACTGGATCTGAGAAGCCTGTCAACTGAGTGACCTGTAAAACACAGAGATTAAAAGTTAAGGAGCTAGTGGATGCGGTTGAAATTAAAGAGTGCTATCAAAATGTTTGTTGCTTTGTTTCGTTTTTGCTAACTAGTTAGTCAAATTCTTCTACAGTTCAGACCAGTTTAACTTAGCAACCCAAACAATCAGTTACTCTCAGAGCCAGTTTGGTGTAGTGGTTAAGTACATGGACTCTAATCTGGGAGAACCGGGTTTGATTCCCCCACTCCTCCACTTGCACCTGGCTGGATGACCTTGGCCAAGCTGTAGTTCTGATAAGAGCTGTTCTTGAAAAAGAGCAGTTTCTGTCAGAGCTCTCTCAGCCCCACCTACCTCACAGGGTATCTGTTGTGGGGAGGGGAAGGGAAAGGAGTTTGTAAGCCGCTCTGAGACAGTGAAGGGCGGGGTATAAATCCAATCTCTTCTTCTCTCTAGAGTCAGTTTTTTTAAGTAGCCCTTTTGGGGAAAAGCACTTCCATGGACTAAATTTTCACAAGTCCAATATTAATTATTAGTATTATTCAGTAAAACAATTGCTGTTAAACAGCCAGAATAGTTCAAATCCATCTTCCTGATTCACAGGAATGTATCCCATTTGCAAAATTTCCTCTGAGGCTTTGGTTGCTTGGTTACAAAGTAACAATTATATGTACTAATCTAAGTGCTCTAAAAAACTTCAAGCACTTTTCAGAATCACGATCCAATACAACGGTAACTGAAACATTAACAGCCTAACGGCTTGTTTCATAGAAAGCAGATTAGAATATACAGGAGTAATAGGTCGGTTCTAATTACTTAAAAACAAAGCAAGTAGAAATAGTGCACAAGTTTTGGACACAAAGGTTGTCTGGGAACAATTAGATTTTATATAACCTTATTGAGTTTGGAAGCTAGTGGATCAGCTGCTTCTTTTCTTTGTGTGTTCCCCATTGCTGCTAAAAGGCTCAGCTGAAACTGATCCTCCTTTGAATTCATTTCATTTTTAGCAGTAAGTTGCATAAAGGAAATGGGATCATCTGGCTGAACGGTCACATTCCTTTTCTCAGACTCTTTCTGTGGTGAGAAGGAATAAAAATAAGTTATTCTACTTGTGAGTAACAAAGCAGATCTTTTGTTCAGCTCTCAAGGATTCTTACCTAATTTACAGTGCAATCCTATGCAGAGTTAACACCAACCTAAGCCCACTGAAATCAGTGGGTGTAACTGGAGCAATTCTGCAAAGAACTGCAAGAGTTAGTCAGGACTCAAAGCCCTAGCAATGTACCAAATGTGCCGTCAGAGATTTCACCTTTTGAGAGAGCTTTTCCTCTTCCAGTTTGGCTGATAACATGTGAGAAAGAGACTGCCTACACTCCTTGTTGAAAATGTCATTCATCAGAGGAGAACATTCTGAGAGCACTTTCAGGCACAGAGAAATCCGATCCACATCGTCATCTGTGATTGGCTTCTTGGGAAGAGATGACTTGCCCAAATGGAGAATAGTGGCCATGACCAACATTGCCTCTGCAACAAAAGACTAAACGAGGAAAAGAAGAGAGAGATAATACTACGTTTCCATAATTTCTACATGTTCTAATTCCAATAATCACAAATGGCATTTAAAATCAGAATGAAGCCTGGCAAACGCATTGCGTTTGAAGCTGAAAGTGATTTGTTATCCCGAAACCTAACTACATGGTTCAATGCAAATCAGGTAATCAAGAACTTATGCTAACTCAGGCTCAGAGTAATAGTCAAGAAGTTGTCAATTGATGGTCTGCTCATAAGACCATACTTCATAAGGCACAATTCTGAGATAACTATTTAAAAAAATGTAACTTGCATTTTGTTTCTTCTTATCTTGAAGCAGAGTCACGTAGCGTAAAGCAATCTTGGTCAAAGTAGTGGCAAGGGAAGCGGCAACAAAGAAGTCTCCATCCAACAAGAACCCTCTCAGTGGAGGTCTACAAAGAAAGACAAGTGTGGAAGTCTTAATAGCACTGCCTTAAATCCCTAAAAAGTTCCACTCCAGGCTCATCATACTGCTTGCTCCAGCAGTTAGTATGACCAGATTCCAAAGGAAAGGATTCCGTTTCTCATATCTAAATAGGTTTTAATCAATCAGCTAGCTACACAATGAAGCCAAAGATTCCCATAAATGACAAACAATCAGATTCCAAAGGAAAGGATCCCGTTTCTCATATCTAAATAGGTTTTCATCAATCAGCTAGCTACACAATTAAGCCAAAGATTCCCATAAATGACAAACAAAAGACATTATTATCAAGAAAATGTTAATAAGCGATGATTACCCCACTCCTCCACCCTGCACCAGAAAGGATCAATCCATCAAATAAATTGGGGAGGGAGGGTTTGAGGAAAGAAAAGGAAGGATGAATAGAGGGAACAAGAAAAGGAAGGATGAATAGAGGGAACAAATCCATATGCATAAATGCAGGGATTAAAGTTCTGAATAACTCTGACAAATTATTTTGTTACCACAATCACCTTCAGATTCCAGAGAGTTGGCGATAGATGATTTTCTGTTCTGAACTTACGTCAGTTAAACCCTGATAGTTTCAAGGCTGCATTGGTTAAGTTCATTCTTTGGTTCAGCCTTCTCCAAAATGGAGCAACAGGACAGAATTATCAGCATTTTTAGGACAAACTCTGCATTGGTGCCCCAATTCTGGAATTTGCTCCCTGCAACAGTTTGCCTAGTGGCTGGCTTGTTAAAAGAGTTGGGTGAAACATGTTCCATTTCCCCAGGCATTCTGTTCACCGTGTTCTTCAGTATTATCCCTCTTTATTCTGCAGTCTTACAATTTTATTATTTGGCCTGTTTTGTGATGCTTTAATTCTGCACTCTGCTTTTATTATCCGCAATACTATTTTATTAACTGCCACTGTTTCAGTAGGAAATTATGCTATCTGCTGATGTGAACTGATTTTTTTAGAACATGGATATTTGTTTAATTAGTTTTTGTTTTTAAAAGATATATATATGGAAGAGAGTGTTCTGAGCTGTCTCAGGGGCTCTTTCTAACCGTGAGTATAGACTGTATTTTAAACAAACAAAAAAATTCCAGCTTGTGGCCCATATAATTAATTATACCATTAATCTTCCCACTGAGAAGTAAAATGAGTATGTTGTGATAATTTCATCCCCCGCTAGGAATGAAAACAGCAGTAGTTTCACACTACACATAATACCGTGCTGCAATTTAGGTAACGGTAAACTATCATATGCAATTAAAAGATAAGGAGAACTGAAGTGGGAGACTGTAATTACACACATTTAAATTTGGAATAAATGATACACTCATACCGTACAGATTTATGATCCAGGGCTGTAAGAAACTTTTGTTTCATCTAAAACCTAAACATCTTCCACTGCCTCAATCTAGAGAACACAGAGTGGAAGGGAAAAGCTGCTACTGCTGTTTCAAAAATGCTTGCAGAAGAGTTTGCACAGTGCTCTAACAGGCAGAGGAGCTGCGGTGGCTCAAGTGGTTAAGACGCTGAACTGCAGGCTGTGGAAGGTCAGTAGTTCAGCAGTTCGAGACCCGGGTTGCCGCATGACGGAGTGAGCTCCTGTCTCTAGTTCCAGCTCCTGCCAACCTAGCAGTTCGAAAGCAAGAAATTGCAAGTAGATAAATAAGGACCACTTCGGTGGGAAGGTCACAGCGTTCCGTGCGCCTTGGTGCTTAGTCATGCCGGCCACATGACCACGAAAACGTCTTCGGACAGCGCTGGTTCTTTGGCTTTGAAACGGAGATGAGCACCGCAACCCTAGAGTCGGATTCGACTGGCTTTTGAGCAAGGGAAACCTTTACCCTTACTTTTACTAACAGGCAGATCCTACAGCAGTTCTTATGCTCATGTGAGACTCAGCACAAGCACAGAAACAGCTCTGAATTTAGTTCCACGTTTCTTGTGGCAAGTTCTTGCATTAGCAGAAGACAGCTTCTGCATGCAGAAAGGTGCCTTTGGATTCAGCACAATGGCTTGGCAGATCTCTGTTGACAGAAAGGATTTCCATCAACGGAATGAGACTTCTTGCCCCCCCTGCCCCCACCCCGTAACAGATACAATAAAGGAGCTATTGGTGAATAAAATTACGAAAAAAAGGACAAATTAAGGAAAGAGCCTCCTTTATATTTTTAAGGCTAGGCACATTTCTACGAGCAACATATTATTTAAATAATGACAATAACCTGACCTGTATTCAAGGTCAAAAATCTCGATGTTAAGCCATTTCTGCATACTAATACAAAAGAGGGGTGATTACACAGAAATATTGCTTCTGGGTCTCAAAATGGAAGAAGTTAATGTATCGAAAAAGACATTGTTATGGTATTTGATTACAACTGCGAGAATGACATTTGCACAATTTTGGAAACAAGATAAAGTACCAGAGGTATGGGACTGGATTAAAAAAATGCTCTTTATAGCAGAAATGGATAAATTGACAAGAAAACTTAATGGTAAAGAAGATGAAGAATTTTATGAAGAATGGAAAGACTTTAAAGACTATGTAGAAGAAAAATGGGACGCAAAAAACACTTTGATAAGTTTTAATAATTATTAGAATGGACTATGGGAAAATAATTTACTAAAATGATGTATCTAAGTAAAGCTACCTGAATAAGAAGTTATAATATGTAGAGGATTAAGCTGAAAATAAGTTAAGATAATAAGGGGGAAATCGCACTGTGGGAAGCCATGTAACGGGGGGAGGGGAGTTAATTGAAAATGGATATATAAAAATGAAATAATTTGAATGAATGAATGTGATGATGTATCCTAAGAATAAAATTGTTAAAAAAAAAAAAGAGGGGTGATTACACATGAAACGGAAGGTTATACATGGTCTTGTGGACTATCCCTAATTTCTAAAACTCCTCATTTGCTTGTATGACTTAGGCTGTTATTGCATTTCTACAGTATAAGGTAAGGAATAGTCTCAAGGAAAAGTTTCACATAAAGCTGTCTTTTACTCCCACAATGAATCTGAGAGTTGAAAACATCTGAAACTGGACCAGTCAAAATTACTGTGTTAGAGAAGACCCCGGGGGCGGCGGCGGGGGGGGACGGACACTAATCACAAGGAACAAAAGCTTCCCCAGAGGCAAACAGCATCTCAAGCCTGGCCACACAAAATCAGTCACCCCACCCTAACAGAATTAGCTGGCCTCAAGCTGGAAATTACAGCTTGTTTTTCAGAAGCAGCTGGGACCATAAGTGCATGCTTTTCATAAGCAACTTTGCTCGAGCTCGAAACAACTGTTTGCTTTGTAGAGGCACTAAATATGTGCCTTGGACTACTGCAGACAAGATTCTCTAATGACTCGGCAGAACTCACTGCCAACTCATAGACAGCCTGTCTGAACTTACTGACTGCTGCCAGCAGTGTGCTTTTGGGCTCCTGATGTCTGATAAAAGACCAAAAACTGTCAGTATTACGCGGTGTAAGCCCACAGCAGACCAAACATGGGTGCAAGGAGATCCAATAAAGACTGGAGTCTTTCAGGCTTATGTACAAATAATATACAGTTTATTATACAAGCCTCTCACCAAATCTTTATACTGAGCGACATAATGCTCCGCTGACACTCGCATTCCAAGAAGGAATGAATACTACAGTTCTTCACTGAATATATACATCCATTGGCCAATCAGAGCCAATGCTGAGTCACTGTGACTCAGTGCTAATTAGCTCTAGCAATGACCAGCTGGAACTAGTTTGAGCCAGCTCCTGTAACTCTTAGAGCTGTCAGCTCCTGTCAGTTAGATGCCTATGATCTACAGCATGACTTAACATTACATGGAATACTGACAAAACCCCCCATAGGAACTGTACAATAAGGGTTTGTCTTTACTAATACTTGGTCAGCACTGGGTGTATCTTGCTGCATTTTTTTTTTAAAAAAATCCCTCTATTTGAGTTCTCACACAGAAACAACCTGTTACAATCTGTACAGGTAAGTGTCGTGACTGGGAGATCACCTGATCAGAGAGGATGCACTAACACAGAGCACAAAGGAAAGCATTGGGTACAGCTGAGACACAAAGAAACATAAACCGGGCTCTTTTTGTAGCAAGAACTCCTTTGCATATTAGGCCACACGCCCCTAATGTAGCCAATCCTCGAAGAGCTTACAGAGCTCTTCTTACAGGGGCTACTGTAAGCTCTTGGAGGATTGGCTACATTAGGGGCGTGTCGCCTAATATGCAAAGGAGTGCCTGCTACAAAAAGAGCCCTGAAACAAAAACTCATTGGTAGTGATTCTACTTTAAAGAGGCAGATTCTTGGGGGGAGGGAGGGGAAGAGCACGTGAGACATGTTTGTTCTTCATAAAATAAACACTGGAAGCAAACACAAAAGTGTAATCTAATCACCTGTCTTCTTCCTTTTTGGCAGGCCTGGAACTACTAAGGGCGCTCTGTGTAGCATAGGTTCCCATTTCAGTAACCAGTTTTTGGGCAGGGCCCACAGTGATTTCCTCTTCAGGTTTCACGTCACCAGCTTCTTTCTTGATTTCAGATTCTACTATTGGGATCTGAGGATGAATATGCAGCAATACATTTTAATCAATAATGCAAACTGCCATATAAACCTATCAGTACGTAATAACCAGTAAACACATCGGTCTTCTCCAGATTGTCTCAGATTTGCCACAGAAAATCTAAATGCAATTATGTTGCACTGTAAGCAGGGCAATAAGATAAATAATACACAGCATTAATACAGAGTGTTTCCCACGCCCTGAGCCTTCGGGGAGGGTGGGGTATAAATCTAAATAAATAATAAATAAATGCCCAAAGTACGTCCTACAGATGATCTTGCTTTCATTCCTATGCTGGCCCTGTAGATTGGGGGGGGGCCCTGAGAGAGAGACTGGCTTGCCTAAAATCTCCTAAGAGTTTATTTTATTTATTTTATTAGATTTATATACCTCCCTCCCCAGAAAATCCTAGTGTAAAAATACATCAACGCTGTCTCTGGATTATATAACAATGTTTCAAAATTGGATCTTCCTCAGGAAATATTAAAAGGTAAAGGTTCCCTTGCTCGAAAGCCAGTCGAGTCCGATCTCAATAAGTATTCAGGCTCAAATATGCTGCTAAGCTTCTGATGGATCCCAGGTGTCTCCTAAATGCTTTCTGTATATTATTTTCTTATGATTTGAAGGAATTTGTTCATTATGTTGCAGTGCTTGTTGACAATAATATCCAGAAAGCATTTTCTTTGCAAGTCTTGTTGACTGCCTGATTTGTGGGTCAGATTCTCACGACTGTTTTCTTTACATTTGATCTTCTTCCCTTATCACTATTTGCCATAAAATTACCATTTATTTCATGATTTATTAATCAGAGTACCAAATATTACTTCAGTAGTGATGCTTTGAGTCAGTATCTATTTATGTTATTTGTAGTCCACCTTTCTCACTAAGTTTCAAGGTGGATTACATTGTGTAAGTCAAATACAACCAACAGGATGGGGTATCCAACAAATAGTACGATAGGGTTTTGATTGTGGAAATTACTAAACTGTTATTAGCATGGTATTTTTTTTCATTTCAAAAGTAAATAGTATAAAATCACATCCTCAAGAACGCAGTAACCACAACTGATCTCAAAATGCTACACTGCCTTTCACAGGTGTATTTTTCTTTTTTGAACTGTACAAAAAAAGCCCACAATACCTTTTTATGGATAATACATACCTCCCCTAGTGATCGACGAACTTCCGTCATTACACTTTGTATATCTTCCTGTGTACTGCAGTATTCTCCCAGAATCCAAAGCGCTCCTCGATAAATTCTACAAAGCAAAGTGAGAGGTCAGCCTCACTACTGAAAGGGAAGGATTTCTTTTGTACCCTAATAGACGACAAGCAAAGCAGCAGCCATCTCAGCTGAAAGGAGCTATGTCAAAGCCTGTGGAAAGTATATATTACTAAGGTGAGCAGCAAATTGCACCTCTATTTTTTGCCAGGGGCAAGCAGCAATTTGCCCGCTGGCAAGCAGAAGAGAGGCAGAACTTTGTCCTCCTTCCACCATCCTCTCTTTGCCAAAAGCAGAAAAAAGACCTATGCAGGGCTCTTTTTGTAGCAAGAACTCCTTTGCATATCAGGCGACACGCCCCTAACGTAGCCAATCCTCCAGGAGCTTACAGAGCTCTTCTTACAGGGCCTAATGTAAGCTCTTGGAGGATTGGCTACATTAGAGGTGTGTCGCCTAATATGCAAAGGAGTTCCTGCTACAAAAAGCGCCCTGCGGAATTTCAGGGATGCATCACAGGCCTTTAGGAGAGGAGTTCTGCAGAGGCAAATCTGGCATCCGTGGAAAGGAAACAGAGAAACAAGAATATACAAATGGGTAAGCAGTCACTAATAACAAGGACATAACTGGGCTAACCTTTTAAACTTTGTTTGGTGCCATACCATGCTCCCCAAGATAGCACATGTCAAATCTCAATCCACGCACCTCAATTTCCCTAGCAGTTTCTCCTTCAACAACTTAAACTGCTTTTTCAGTTTTGAAAAGCAAGATTCTTAGTTTCCAGTAAGACAAATCTTGGAAGATTTCTGGATCACACCATGTTACACCAAGTACATTAACAGTATAGTTTAACATTATTAAGCACCCTTGATTCACAATATGTTCATTTTTTATTCAAGAGCCGTCAACTGTTGCTTCAGTGATCTTTTTAACACAGTCATGGGTTAATGTCATTATCCTGTGACGTCTGACCAAGACTAGATCATCAATGCTACTGTATGATAAATATGAAGGCAACACAGTTGACAATTACAGATATAAGCACTGAGACTGACGCCAACAGTTGAACTGAGTTCGAAGGAATGCATATTTTTTAGAATTTTGATCCAAGTCAATGGCACGCAGATAATGTCCCCCATATCAGTAACTCTAGAGATATAACCACCCTTTAATTAATTATAAGGAGTAGGACATTATTGAGTTGCATGTTCAACATACTTGACAGATTTAATAGCATGGAATACTTCCAGCATCTTCTCTACGATAAGTAATCTGAGATTATCAAAACGCTGGATGGCTTCACGCACGAACTCCAACAAATCGGCAGCTGCAGCTTCGTTGTAATCGCTGAGGAACTCCATCAACTAGGAGAAGAGCAAATACGAACAAACTGTGGCATCATACAATTTGAAAGAGACACTAACCATCGCAGAAAGGCGAGAAATGAAAACAAATAAGATCTCTATCAGAACCACTGTGAACTTCACTGATCTTTTGGGCTCAAGTTTTCCTGACACATCTGTCTCTGACCATTGTTTGACACAACAAACTGAACAAGGGGATGTTTCGGAATCATTCACCAGTATTTTCTCATTGCACAGCCTCCTCTAAAATTGACAGACCTGTGCAAGGGTGCAGAAGGTAAATAACCTGTATATCAGAAATTCCCAGGAAACTGAACCTTTTGCTTATCTGTAAAACTTCTCTTCACCTTTTTTATAACTGAATTTAACAATTCATACAGTTGTCTAACCATATTATACATACAGTTTTAAGTCTTATATGCTGCTGCTTTCTCCTTCAAGTTTGCTTCTATACAACTATCGTTTTTTCTTTCCCCTTTTTAATAAATAAGGTAAAAGGTAAAGGTTTCCCTTGCTCGAAAGCCAGTCGAATTCGACTCTAGGGTTGCGGTGCTCATCTCCGTTTCAAAGCCGAAGAGCCAGCGCTGTCCGAAGACGTTTCCGTGGTCATGTGGCCGGCATGACTAAACACCAAGGCGCACGGAACGCTGTTACCTTCCCACCAAAGTGGTACCTATTTATCTACTTGCAATTTCTTGCTTTCGAACTGCTAGGTTGGCAGGAGTAAATAAGAAACAACAGCTAATTTACAAATCAGTTAAACTAATCTGGGCTAGGAAAAATGTTTTACAGGCAACTATTTAACGTAAACAAAGGCAAAGATCTCCAAGAGACTTACTCAGAATTAGTCCTGAACTACAAGGTTAATCCAGGCTAAATTTATAGACACAAACTGTAACAAGAATTTTGGAATAGCGAAAATGAATGCATTATTTACTTACCACAGGAATAACATTTGCAGCCATGTCAGGGAACCGAACGCTACAAGAATGTAATGTGCGAACAAGTAACTGTCTGTATTTATCCGTGTCTTCATGCTCTGTCACATTATTTGTTTTAATCACTTCTTTCTTTAAAACTATCACCAGCTAAGGAAAAGAGGGGCAGGGGAAAGAACCGTTACCAATTATTATCAATTACGTGCCTTGATGAAGCAAAGAAATAAAAAAAGAACTTTTATTTTACCTCTTCTACATTTCTGGAGGATACAAGATCGAGCGCCAGCTGCAGGGTCTTTTTGCGCACTTCCAGATCTGGAGTGCTCAAAACTCTCAGTATGTCCATTACCAGATCCTGTAACAAAATACATTTTATTTGTAATCAGTTTTAAAAAGTGCACTTGTTTTTTTCTGCAAGATTAAGATGACAGTTTTTGAACATTAAAAGGAATTAACAATGCAAAAGGGAACTTTAGTTGTTGTAGATTTTCCGGGCTGTATGGCTGTGGTCGTGGCATTGTAGGACCTGACGTTTCTCCAGCAGCTGTGACTGGCAACCTAAGAGGTATAACACAGAAAGATGGAGTACTCTCTGTGTCTCACATTGACAAAGAGAGTACTCCATCTTTCTGCGTTCGCCAGCTGCTGGCGAAACATCAGGTACTACAATGCCAAGACCATGGCCATACAGCCCGGAAAATCTACAACAACTAATGAATTCCGGCCGTGAAAGCCTTTGACAACATATCAAAAGGGAACTGTCTTCCATACAGCTATGGGGAAACTATGTGATGCAGAAATGCACGTAACAAAGTACAGATTTAAAAAGGAAAGAAATGCAGCCTTTGAAAATGGAGTTTTTGAATGGGAGACAGGCTGCCTTTTCTACAGGATGTTTCCCCGCTCAAACTGTCTTTTCCCTTAAGCCCTTTTTCCTCCTGCAGTGTTCCAAGTGCATAAACAAACATCAAAAACCTCCCACAGCAGAACGCAGTTGAGAAAGAGGTTGAGTGAACAAAAAACAAACAAACCCAGGCATTAGAGAGGGTTGAGAATCCCCTTTCGGCCTTTCCCAAAAGTATTTTTCATTTATAAAAAAAACTAAGGTTTCATGACACATGAAATATGTAGTTGCCCCCGTACTGTTCAGGTTGACCCACCAAGACAGTTAGATGTGTTATTGCAGATCCAAAAATACAACAAAACCATATGTACTATCTGATTAAAAAGGTAAAGGTTCCCTTGCTCGAAAGCCAGTCTGATTACCATAACATCATATTGCTGTAATTGTATTTTACTGCTTCCTTACTTGTAAAACTCTTTCGTGAGCAGGGTGATCCTTGAGTTCAATCAAGCGATCCAAGACAATAAGCTTCACATTATTGTCACTTTCCTTAATAATCAGGTCAATGTAACATTGAGCTGCTGCCTTAAATTAAAAGAATGAAGATTCTCAATTGCAGTATATTGAAAGCATCAAAACAGGGAAAATAAAGCAGGTGACAGAAGCAAAGTGTTCCATTAGTTAAGAAAAAGATTTTTTTTTTTTCAGTAACTGCAATTGCATTTCCCATTTCAGACTTAAACATAAGGATGTGCAGTGAGAACTGCAAGGAGCATTAAACACATCCCTAATCGATTTATGAAACATTACAGATTCCTAGTTTTAGGGGGGAAATCACCAACCACCTCTAAACTAGTAGAAATTTTACAAACCAAAATCCAGTGATCAGCAATTTAAATCGGCTTCCTTGTATTTTAACCTGGAGCACTAGCAAGCAGCTGAAAAAGGGCTGCCAAATCTCTAGTGACCACTAAGTGTTTACGTATTAATTAAAAATAAAATGATTGTTCACACTATGTTCATAACCACCTGCCAATCAAGAGACAGAACTCCGAAAACTTTGAAGAACTCTGAAGAATTCAAATTGGCCTCCTTGCATCCTGACCTGGAGCACTAGCATACAACGGAGAAATGTCACCAGATCTCTAATAAGCACTATCCAAGTGTTTGCATATTAATTTAAAATAAAACAATTGTTTATGTAACGCTCGTATCCTGTTCATAGCCATTTGCTAATCAAGAGACAAGACAGTCCTAACAATTTTTAATTCACAAATCTTAAATCCGTAATACTAAATGTATTCTACAGTTCAGGATAGCATGACAATATTTTATAAAGTCAGAATTCATTTCAGTACCTTGATTGCTGTTGGCGCACTGGAGAGTGTAACTAATGTACCTGCTGCTTCGTATTTCACTGCAGGACTTGAAGACTGCAGCAAATTGTAGATACAGCGAATAAACCGTGCTCTTTCTGATGGATTAGCATGACAAACCTAGATGAGAAAGCAAGGTTATAAACAGTAGGGGCAGAACGAGCATTTTTAAAGGGAAAAATCCAGTTAAGCTGTTTAGCCCTCCAAATTACCATACACTACAGTAAGCAGTGGAACCTAGGATAGTAATAATGCAGTAAGCCCACAAATATATTAAAAGTAACCAAAAAAAAGTATATCACTGATACAAGTCTCTTTCAAAATGTGTCATATTAGAGAAAACAATGGGTTGGATCCAGGGGTCATTTCCTGCAGGAGCGCACAGGAGCGGAGCTCCGGCAGTAAAGAGCCCAGGGGGCGGGCACACGCAACAAGCCCCACCCCCTGCTCCCAGCCCTCCAAATTACCATACACTACAGTAGGCAGTGAAACCTAGGATAGTAGTAATGCAGTAAGCCCACAAATATTTTAACAGTAACAAAAAGAAGTATATCACCGATGCAAGTCTCTTTCAAAATGTGTCATATTAGAGAAAACAATGGGTTAGATCCAGGGGTCATTTCCTGCAGGAGCGCACAGGAGCGGAGCTCCGGCAGTAAAGAGCCCAGGGGGCGGGCACACGCAACAAGCCCCACCCCCTGCTCCCAGCAGCCCTCAGTCAGAGTTTTTCTACTAAATGACCCCTGGTTAGATCTAAAGCTCTGCAAAAGAGTTCTGCTTGTGGAACAATTATTCCCCCCCTCCCAATTCCCCCTTTGCATCCCTCCATAACTTGTGAAAAGTGGCTTCTGGGGGCCAGAGGAGCCTTGGTAACAGCATGGAGCATAATATGGGGATGGGTAGTAGGGGGAAATTGGTGAATATCCCATCACCTCACAAGCTAAAGAATCTCCTCTTGTGAAAAGATGAAGATCTAAACCACTTTAAAAAAATCTGGCCTAATGGGTTCTAGTCCACTAAAGCTTCTGCCCCAATCTCTTTTCCAGTCTTCCAAGGATTTAACCAAACTACAGGAAGGACAAAAGTTCACTTAAATGTCTGGTTTAGACTACACTTTGTTCAGAGAGAATGTATGTTTCTTTGTTTCCTGTACCTTGTAGATTAGTTCCACAATAACCAGCTGGAGAATGTCACCAAATGTCTGGACTTGATCAATGCAGGTACTCAAGTAGTCCAAAGCTCGATCCTTCAGAAATAAACAGGAACATATTTTTAAGTATGAGCTTTGCTATTTCATAATCCTTAAATATTTAATCACTATTTATTCTACCAGAGGCTTTTCAGTCTACCTTTGCAATCAGTAATTAGTATCAAACCAGTAAAACAGAATTCAAAATGAGGGACAATTTGCAGGCCATTGTTTTTACCTGATCTGCATGAATTAGCATCATGAAGGCATTTCTTTTGCAACTTGCATCCTTCTCGTTCACCAGAAAATCATGGATCAGTTCAGGGGCATCAGGTATTAGATGTTCAAAGTTTCTTTTAAGAGAGAACAGATAACGGTAACAATTGTAACGCTCAATATCCCCACAACTAAAGTAGTACATATGAATACTGCAGCACTCATTGCTCACTCTTTCTGTGTGCTTGAACACAAGCAAGGTTTATTTTATTATATATCCTTCCTGCAGGAATAAACTATTAACTCTCCTCTAAAATAGTAAGTGAAGAGGATTATTAATAGGGTGAATCTTAGCAATGAAATTATACCAAAGCTATGGCAATGAGTAGGGATGGGCACAAACTGAACCATGAAGCAAAACTCATCATGAATTTTGCCCTGTTCGTGGTTCGCAAACTGAAAGTTGTGATGGGTCTACAGTCACAAGCTTCCACAAACATTTAAAACAGTTTGTGGTGATTCATGGATAGAGCAGAAAGCAGGAGTTTTAAGGGACTCCAAATCCTTTTATACCCCTACTTCCTGTTCCCCGCAAAAGCAACAAAAACAGCTGAGCAACGGGAGGCGTCTCTCCATGGCTCAGCTGTTTTTCAGGTTGTCTTCTGCAGATTGTCTTCTATATAAGACAGCCTGAAACAGCTGAGTAGTGGGGAGCAGACTGCTTCCCATCACTCAGATGTTTTCAGGTTTTCTGCAAACCCCATTTAAAGGGACTGTGGTCCCTTTCACCAGGGTTTGCAGGGCCACAAAACATGAACCAGTTCAGCTTGTGAACGAATCTCCCAGTTCAGTGTTTGGTTTGTGCCCATCCCCAATGATGAGGCGTTTTCCTGGTTTGTGCCCATCCCCTAATGAAGAGGCCACAATGCAAACTCCTTGTGATCAGCAGGGCTTCCAAGGCTTGCATCAAAGCATCTCAATGCCCTGTTCGAGAAGGCTGCCGTGGTTTTTAAAACAGTTTCTAATATAGTAAGATGAGCTGTTAATGAAAAGCAGCACACAGAGGGGTCTTCTGGACTATAGTTTCCATTAAACTTAACACGCAACAAAATGCTTGTATTAAATTCTTTCTTAAATCTTAGATAAACCGACATTCTTGGAGACCAAAAATAACCTTAAATAAATGGTTCTTAACACACAACTGGTCACAATGACTTGGCACTAGTTTATATCTTGGCAGGCCCAGGCTACACATAGAGGAACTACACTTTGATTGATAATTGGAAGTATTAAGATATTGGCTCACAACACCAGACATAAAACAAAGAAGCTTTCATAATATGGCAATTAACTATTCTTCATCCTAACAAAACTTCATCTCTCAGCTGTACAGATGTGTACTTGTGAAGAGATATTTGCAGAACAGATAGCAATACGATTGTAACAGGCATCATTAGGATCAAATAACCACAGTTTTTCATAACCAATTCCATCACAGATGCACAAAACTAAATTAAGCTCACTCTCAAATAATAGGTCAATGTAGCATAAGCAAAAGAAACAGAAGAAATTATTTAATCACTGCATTCTTTGCCAGAAGTAGCAACCAAATTCCAATCATATAATTGTAACAGATAACATTATGTACTGTTTAAGGATTTTCAGTTTATAAATGATAAGATTTTAATATTTTAGTACTGATATTAGAATTTGATATTTGATCACTTTTTTCCAGATAATTTGGATGAAAAATAAAAATAGAAATCAGTACTGATCATTATTAAATGCCCAAGTACTGCAAAATCAAGTTCTGGTATCATTAAATTAACTTGTTAAGAGAGCCCACAATCACCATTGCAAATAGGCCTAATACACTGAACAGGAAGTAATGGAAACATTAAAATGAATTTTGCCTTGACCATCTTTAGGTTATCACTTGGGAATTCACCAGTGTAATATACAATTCAGATTTTGAGACTTTGGTAATTTCACAGAATTTACCTGTAAATGGTATAGATTGCAAGGACTGCATTTCTGCGCACATAGCTATGACGATGTTCCAGACATGCACGAATAGCTGGCATCAAAGGTTCCAGTAGCTCTGCTTCTTTGAGCTTGCAGAGAAACCGCAGAGTAGAGCCTCGAATAAATTCATTTGGATGTTGAAGATCCTGGCCAATGAAACCAACATCTTATTTTCCGGAAATCAAGTGTTAGGTTTCACTTTTTCTAAAGTTATTAAGCCTCCTAATTTGAAGAGGCAATGCAATTTAAAATGAACACTCCTTATTACAACAAAGATATGACTTACGATCAAAACAGCAGCTTTTCAGGAGAAGGATACAGATGTTGTGGCTGGGGAAAATCTGTACTCTCCCCTCTGAAGAGAAATTGCTTTCTTTCATGCAACAGAATTTTGGATCCAATTTTGGATCCTTTCATGCAACAGAATTTTGGATTTGTGTATTAAGATGAGAATTTATATTTTATATTTTACATACTTTTTATTTATATTTTACATACTTTCTCTTCTCTTTATATTTTACATACTTTCTCTTACAAGTCTAAAAAGCCTTAGTTTATTTATTTATTTATTTAATTCCATTTCTACCCCGCCCTCCCCGCACGCAGGCTCAGGGCGGCTTACAAGGCACAACGGGATAATATAATAATCCATGCATGATAAACTACCAGTAAGGTAAAGGTTCTCTTGCTTGAAAGCCAGTCGAATCTGACTCTACGGTTGCGGTGCTCATCTCCGTTTCAAAGCCAAAGAGCCAGCGCTGTCTGAAGACGTTTCCGTGGTCATGTGGCCGGCATGACTAAACAACAAGGCGCACGGAACGCTGTTACCTTCCCACCAAAGTGGTACCTATTTATCTACTTGCAATTTCTTGCTTTCGAACTCCTAGGTTGGCAGGAGCTGGAACTAGAGACGGGAGCTCACTCCGTCATGTGGCACACTCGGGTCTCGAACTGCTGAACTACCGACCTTCCACAGCCTGCAGTTTAGCGTCTTAACCACTTGAGCCACCGCAGCTCCTAAACTACCAGTAACCTGCTTTTATCTCCAATGGGGACTCAAAGTGGCTTCCAACATAATTCTCCCCTCTTTCCAGTTTATCCTCACGACAACCCTGTGAAGTAGGTTAGGCTGAGAGAAGGAGCCAGACAAAGGTCAGGCAGTGAGCCTCCATGGCAGACTGGGGATTTGAACATGGGCCTTCCAGACCCTAGTCCAACACACTATCCACTATACTACGCTGGCTCTCTATGTAATTATCCACTTAGTACATTTTTATCCCACCCTTCCCTCAAGGAGTTCAAGGCAGCATATATGGTTCTCCTTCCTCATTCTGTCCTCTCAACAACCCTGTAAAGTGGGTTAGGCTGAGAGACCCAAACTCCCCAAGTAAGTTTTATTACAGAGTAAGGATTTGAACCTGGGTCTCTCAGATCCCAGTCCATCTCTTCACTATCACACCACAGTGGCTTTCACACACATTGCTGCTATTTAGCACTGTTCGTGTGAATTGTGGTCATCTCCATTACAGGCTTGGATCCACTTGCACAGGCAGGGTGGTCCTTCGTTTCTTTCCAGGCTGCAACTGGCTATGAAAGTTGCTTGACAGCATCAGGGAGTCCTCCAGAGCAGCAAGCAAGGCAACTCCAAGGGAAGGGCAGTGACACCACTCACACACACACACACACACACACACACACACAAGGAGAAATCACTTGTGCAGAGGGATTTTTGGATCCAAGTTACTGTCTTGTACTTTGATAACCCCCATGAAGCAGTTTATTATACAGCTCCATTTTACAAAATGTATCTGAGAAAGTGACGTGCCCAAAAGCTGTCCAGATAGAATATTTATTACACACATGAGTTCGCTGCCTTTTAAGAAGGCATGAACAGCATGGACGGCTTCAAAAGGGAATTAGATAAGCATATGGAGCAGAGGTCCATCAGTGGCTATTAGCCACAAGGTATAGATAGGGGCTCTGGGGCAAGTGATGCTCTGTCTTCTTGGTGCTGGGGGGGGGGTCAACAGTGGGAGGGCTTCTAACGTCCTGGCCCTACTGGTGGACCTCCTGATGGCACTGGTATTTCTGGCCACTGTGTGACACAGAGTGTTGGACTGGATGGGCCTTTGGCCTGATCCAACATTGGCGTCTCTTATGTTCTTAAGAAGAAAAAATCAACAAGAACTTGGGCTGAAATCCTAACAGTTCCACATAACACCACAAGGATGGTTCCTAATGTCAATCATCAGAATTCAACTGATAAAGACTTCCCTGCTTCCATCTCCTGAACCTCCCTCCCATTCTTCTACCAGCAATAAAAGCACATTCAGGAACAGTGTGTATATTGGGGGGGGGGAGAGGAAGGGAATAAGGTTGGATGCAACCTTTTGAATTAGAATCTAAGTCCAATGTTCTAACCACTGGATCACCAAAACCATGTAACAGTTTTGTCTGATGCTATTCTGTGTCACAAACTTATTGAACTCAAGCCCAATTAAGACTTTTTAATAGGAATATTAAAACTGCATCCTGCATGATACTTCTTTACAAGATCATGTGCAACTCAGTAGCCCCGATATATATGGAGAGCATTCACCTCAAAGCAAGTTTTATTGTACACAGCCCACAGGCACAGGAAATGAGAAATTCTGTAGTCTAAAATTAATTTGGTATCCAAAGACCCAGGGAACTAGTGAACAATTAAAACATATTAATCCACTAAAATCAGCAAATAATTAAAACCACTGTGATTCAATTGCATGCTGGACAGCATAGATATTCTACAGTCAGAGTTCTCAAAAGCACACGGGGAAGGAATTTTTATAGAAATCTGACCAGTTGCTAAGGCTGTAACTGGTTGTCAGTTGCTCCTCTGTGACTTCGATTGCCAGTCTGGATTCTGCTGATGTCTGCTGGATTATGCGGCAAAATATGGGACTACCTTAGCCTATATCACATTCTATTCTAATATAGTATAGCTGTTAAACTTGGGTATAGAACTCCACTCTGTTGTGAAGTTTACTGAGTGACCTTAGCACGATACCTTTCATTTTAACCTCACTTAGGACTGTTGTGAAGTTAAAAGGTGATAGGAGAGGGACTGTGTATGTTGCCTAAATCTCCTTAGAGGAAGGCCAGGATAAAAGTCAAACAAAATAAGGGCAGCTGTGATATCTCCACCAGCAACCCAAATCATACATAAGCCATGTTTCTGTGCTCCACAGTTTAGTATGTATGGTCCATGTTTTGGAATAAGTTCTGCCAGTGAGGTTTTTTTAAAAATGTTATAACTATTCACTGAATACTCAGTTCTACTCATAGGTATTTGTTTCTCACTTTGAGAAAAAAAGATCTAAGTCTAAGTCCCTGTTCCAGAGGTGAGCTCTTCCTTAATATTCTGATCATATCAGTTCAGTATAGTGGTAATAATGTGACTGTGAGAAGAGATTGCATAACCCAATAACCGGCTACCTTTAGCCTAAGAATCTCCAGAACGCAGAGGTCATTTCGGGGGGGAACGCGGGGGAACGCAGTTCCCGTGGGTGAGGTGCAGGGGGTGGGGCACATGATGAAGCCCCACCCCCTGCTTCCGGCCGCCCTGCTTCCAGCCCTCATTCAGCCAGGAGGAGGCAGGAGAAGAGGGAGGGTAAGTTGCTTCCTCCCCGCCTCTCCCCACCCCTGCCTGCCTGGGGCCAGGGAGGGCCTTGGCGGGGCTTCCTCGCACTCCCGCTGGTCATGCAGGTCCACCGCCGGGCCCCTGATGTCAGGGGGTGTGGCATATGCTAATGAGTTATGCTAATGAGTTCCCCTAGCTCTTGTTCTACGAAATGACCCCTGCCAGAACGTATTCTAGGAAGCACATAATACAACACGCAAGCAGGGCTTTTTTTCCTGGGGGAATGCTCCGGAACGGAGTTCTGGAACCTCTTTGGCAAAATTCTTTTAAAAATGTTTAAAAGTTCATGAGTTTTCAGTATACAGATTGGAAACTTCATTTCCCTCTTGAGAGTTCCAGCACCTCTTTTTCAAAACAAAAAACAACAACAAGAAAACCCTGCACACAAGTATACGATCCTGTTGACTGAAAGTATTGGTATTATTTGACAACTGGTCTTCTGCCTAACCATTCGCACTTACACATACAAATATTGGCCCATTCAAGTGTAAACTTTTTTGCATCATGAAATTTCAGGTATTACTGCGATCTGTCATATATGATATGATAGGAATACGTAAGAAAGAGATTTACCTTTCTGTAAGCATCACAAACAAGGATCATTTCTTGCAACAGTCTTCCATCTGGAGTAGTCTTAGGAACGATCTCCCAAAAAACTAAAAGCAGTTTTTTGATGGTGTGGTCTTGAAGTGGCAGCACAAACCGAATAATAGTCATCAGAAGTCCTGGCAGCTTTTCACCATTTAAGATCATTATGATTACTTTCTTCAAGGCCTCAGTCTTGGACTTCACATCTCCTTTTTCTGTTAAAGAAAAACAGCAGCTCAATACAAGATGAAGCACAGTCCATGCTGATATATATCAAAACTTTGCTGCACTGCAGACCACTATTCCAACTTGCTCACTTTTTGAAGACCACTACAACCACTGACATTATTATTACTATGCGGAAGGATCCTTGAAAGGCTTCTGAGCTAAAGCTGAGTTTCTTCTGTATTCTGATGCAGCCGTCCTGTGTACATATACTACAGAGTGAAAGGAAAGTGAAAGTGTTGCTGATAGGGATGGACACTTCAAAAGTAATTAAAAAGTACGGCAATATGGAACCCAAATTATCTGAATCCCCAGCTTTCATTTAAAAAAAGCAATTATCTAGCTCCTTTCATTGCAGAGACATAAAGAAAAAGGCATATCTCTGTAACAGGTGGGAGCTACAGACTTACTTTAAAAAAAAGAAAGCTGGAAATTCAGAGAACCTGGTACACACATTGCTATACTGTTATAATGATACAACACCAGAGGTCATTTCGGGGGGGAACGCGGGGGAACGCAGTTCCCCGGGTGAGGTGCAGGGGGCGGGGCACATGACGAAGCCCCGCCCCCCGCTTCCGGCCCTCATTCAGCCAGGAGGAGGCAGGAGAAGAGGGAGGGTAAGTTGCTTCCTCCCTGCCTCTCCCCACCCCTGCCTGCCTGGGGCCAGGGAGGGCCTTGGCGGGGCTTCCTCGCACTCCCACCGGCCTTGCAGGTCCACCGCCAGGCCCCTGATGTCAGGGGGTGTGGCATATGCTAATGAGTTATGCTAATGAGTTCCCCTAGCTCTTTTTCTACGAAATGACCCCTGTACAACACTATTGAATTGCTTATTAAAAATAATAATCACCTTGTTGCAGGGGAAGAAACAGCCACTGCAACAGCCAAATCTCACAGAAGTCTAGGAGCATGCCAGCTGCACGCCATTTTCTAGCTGCTGCCTCCAGTGATGACAGAAGGGAGAAGCCTTCAGAAGAGGCACTGCTGGCATGGTACGTCTGGGATCAGTTCATTCTCATCCCTTTTTAAATTAAAGGGGCCATGACTGGAGGCCAGACCATCAGCTGTCTGTCAGTGTCTCTCTTCTAACAACTGTTTCCCAGACCGATTTCCTCATTTCCCTTCCCACTCCTGCACCTCCTTGAAACACTCCCAAAATTCCAGGAGATCAATTTTGATTAGTCCCAGAATTCTGGAAGTGTTTTGCATCATTTTGGGTGTCCCCGAGCCAAGTCAAAATCGCTGGATAGTGAGTAGGCAGTATTTGAATTGTACAGCCTTCATGTCACCGAGGTAACTATCAATGAAGACAACTCATTTTACAGTTGCTGCATAATGTACAAAAGCGGCAAGCCACAGAGCACATACAGAGCAGTAACATCTATCTCAGCAATGCTTGCACATCCTCTTCACTCAATTTGTTCATTACTACAGTGCCAGAGTACAGCAACTGGGCTTCAGTCTGTCATTCACACTGTTTGCTCTGTAAAATACTTCCATCTTCTATCTTATTTTTGACATCTCAAAGACTACCTGAAAGTAAACTGCAAACTATCAGCCATCCGCAGGTTATTTTTTATTGACATAAACTGCAAGGTGTTTTATACAAAGAATCGTCACTCTTTTAAAAAAATATCCAGAGTAATTAAGGCCTATTTGCAAGGACAAATCCTCAGCTCTTTATTTGTCAATCAAGCACTTGAACACAAAAGAAGTTCACAGAAAACATACAGTTTGGACATGGAGCTCCTGACAAGTTTCTGTGCAACCAGCAGTTTTGTTTTTTTTTAATCAAGGGAAGCGTGAGCTTAATTTTTTTTAAGTTCTAACTCTTATGACTTCACAGGAAATTTTACACAACGGATGTCAAGAAAGCTGCAGAATCAAAATGTGGCAAGATAAAATCTCTTGATTACATATGGTCAAAGATACCACCAAGATTTTTTTCATGAGCTAATTCAAATTGCCCATATTTGAGAGTACCAGTTGCAAAATAAGAATACAGAAATTAAGTATAACATCTCCCTCTGAACGAACATTCAATACCTGTACTGTTTGTGAAAACTATACGAAGACTTTGTTAGTTATATGCAACTGAAACGTACAAATTAGCAGCAGCCCTCTGCTTCACAGAATATTGTCAATTTAGCTCTCACTGTTGAACAACTTATCTACAGCTACACTATACAAATACACAGAAAAGATAAAACACATTTCTGGGCAGTGATGGGAGATTTGCAAACCAATCACCAAACACCCAGACAAGACTGCTTTATCCATCCTACTCTGAAATAATATCTAAAAAGGGCATCCACAAAAGAGAATGTCATGTATGGGGTACTATATAAAATGTATCAAGCCTGTACCAACAAGAAATTTGATCCTTTTCATTTTGCTCCATTCTCACAGCTTTTTTGATCATGTATTTTCAAAACTTCCCTTCGTCATCCATACTTAGACTACTGAATTGCACTCTAAGGCAGCTCAGATGGCACTACTGGTGCTAAAATGTTGGTGGTCTGGCTTTAAATGAGAGCAGGCCATAATGGTAATTTTGGCTCAGCTGCACTTGCTACCTATTTACTTCCAGGCAAAATTAAAAGTGATATTTTTGACCTTAGGGCTTTCCAACCACAGGAAGAGTCTGCTTCAATATTCTCCTCTCCATTCCCTGATATCAGGAGGCGAGATAAGAACATAAGAACATAAGAGAAGCCAATGTGGGATCAGGCCAATGGCCCATCCAGTCCATCACTCTGTCACACAGTGGCCAAAAATACCAGGTGATATCAGGAGGTCCAGCAGTGGGGCCAGGACACTAGGAGCCCTCACACTATTGACCCCCCCCAAGCACCAAAAATACAGAGCATCACTTGCCCCGGAGTCCCTATCTATACCTTGTGGCTAACAGCCACTGATGGACCTCTGCTCCATATGCTTATCTAATTCCCTCTTGAAGCCGTCCATGCTTGTAGCCGCCACCACCATGTCAGCCCAGATGAGACTGGCAAGGAAGTAGATTAGGTAACCCACTTTGTGGAATGCACTTCCTTGGGATATCTACTTGGATCTCTCTTGAATATCCTTTGCAACCAATGCTGACTCTTCTGTTTTGAAATATGCTTTGCTTTGATTAACTGTATGCTGAACTTAATGTTTTTAGCTGCCACCAGTGTTCCCTCTAAGCTGAATTACTGTGAGCTAGCTCACAGTTTTTTAGCCTCCGGCTCACACATTTTTGTCTTAGCTCAGGAAGGATGGCTCAAAAGCAAACTAATTTATGCAGTAGCCAAATCACTCGCTCACAATTTTAATGCCATCAGCTCACAAAGTAGAATTTTTGCTCACAAGACTCCACAGCTTAGAGGGAGCATTGGCTGCCACTGTATAATTTTTGATCTTTTAAAAATGTTTTTAGTATTTTTTACACTTATATTCTAGGTTGCTTTACCATCTTCTCACATTCCATTCTGAATGCCATGTAGACAGTGTGTATAGTTAATAGATACTAGAAATACATACATAAATAGGGAAAAAAGTCTGAGAATTTTACTTACCCAAGTCATTCTTTAAGCTAATTTCAGATGGTGGTTCTGAGTCCATTGGAACATTAATTAATGTATAACATACATTTTCTGCAGCTGTCATTGTGTTTCCTCTTAAAGAGTCTCAGGAATGGAAGAACTTCTCCAAAGCACAACAGGAACTCTAGAAAACATTTGGTTAACAGAGACAATTCATAACCATGCTTTTACTTGGAGACTAAGAGTAACTTCCAAAACTGGTAACAAAAAAGTAAACTATTTTTTGGGCAGGATTCTTTGAAGGGCCCACAAACTGTATATAAATGGTGCCTACAAGAAAACAAACATCAACAACCAAACTTCAAGGGAACTGTTCATGTGCATAAAAACTGCAACCTTAATCATCATAAATAAATTTGGTTGGATACTACAGCTCTTTCACTAACAGCAGAATTTCCCAGTGATAGAAGAGCCTCTTGTGCTGGCAGAAGGCTCTGTTGTTAGCACAATGGAATTATAGAAGCCTTAATTTATGTTTAACTACAGGATACTCTGTTGCAGCAAACACAATGAAGAATCTTGTGACACCTTAACACCTAACAGATTTTTCATAGCAACAGTCCTTGTAGCCAAGAGCCCACTTCATTAGATAAACAAAATTAAACCTCAGATAGGAAAGAGATGTTTTAAAATAAAAAGTGTCTATGGGATCAATAAAACAAAGAGATCTTTGATCAAGGTTTCATTTCTCACATCTCATGAAGCAGGCTGTAGCCCAACAAAGCTCAACCTGAGTCTGGACAGTTTTTGCAACCAGGACAGGTTTTGGGATGCTGTTGTCCAACTATTGTAATAGGCACATAAGCACAACTTTATACTGAAAATCTACTGACTGTGACATGTATCTTCTGTACATGATATAACTGCATCTTGCACAGCTTTTTATTTAGGAACTCACATCTAAAGGATTTATAACAGTAATTCCTGGGACTACAATACCAACTCAGTGAAGGGAAGAAACAGAGTAATGAAGCTAGACTGGTACCCAGAAACAGTCTACTACAAGATGCCCCCCAAAATAACTGCAGATAACCACCAGTGGTCACCTACATCTCCCAGCTCAAAACAGTCCAACGCATCATCAATGATCCTGGATCCACTAATGCCCACCCTGGATATTTATAGTTCTCTCACAGATGCCATGAGTGGCAGACTTTCCTTGCCTATAGACAGCCCCCTAATTTAAAACAGCTCCTTACCACCAACATTGGGCCACCTAAGAGAGACTTTGACACAACAAACCAAACTTTTTTGTGTATACGCTTGAACAACACTATTGCAGAACCCAATGATATCAGCATATTGGGCCCATCTACTTCCTCATCCTCCAGTGTGATAAAATGCCACCACAAGTCAACAACAACACTCTTCTGCTCTGTACACAGGATACTAGTCAGTCCTTAAGCTAAAGATTCTGTTGGTGACCTAAAAAGTCACAATTCTTCTGCAAATTCAGGTTAAATTGCCATGTTGGCACTTTGCGATAAATAAGTGGGTTTTGGGTCGCAGTTTGGGCACTCGGTCTCTAAAAGGTTCGCCATCACTGCACTACAGCTATTAAACTACCTTGGCAAAGCATGGGGCTCCCCCACCAGTGTTCCCTCTAAGCTGAGTTAGTGTGAGCTAGCTCACAGTTCTTTAGCCTCCGGCTCACACATTTTTGTAGGAGGGCTCCAGAGCAAGCTAATTTAGGCAGCAGCCAAATTGCTCACTCACCTTAATACCAGTCGCTCACAAAGCAGGATTTTTGCTCACAAGACTCCACAGCTTAGAGGGAATATTGCTCCCCACCCATTACAGGTGCTAGCTAAGTTAACAAAACTATAGAGAAAGGTCTCTGTAGTTCTTTTTTTGGAATACATTGCATCCTGCACGTCATGGCTCCTTGACTCTGCTAGTCCCCACCAGTGTTCCCTCTAAGCTGAGTTAGTGTGAGCTAGCTCATAGTTTTTTAGCCTCCGGCTCACACATTTTTGTCTTCGCTCAGGAAGGAGGGCTCCAGAGCAAACAAATTTATACAGGAGTCAAATCACTTGCTCACAACTTTCATGCCAGTGGCTCACAAAGTGGAATTTTTGCTCACAAGACCCCACAGCTTAGAGGGAGCATTGGTGCCCCCCCCCTCCACCTCCTACAGAAACGACTGTGTACACGGAGGATCCACGCACAGCCTCTGAAGAAGTGGCCTCTATCCCACGAGAGCCGAAAACGTTGCTTCATTTCCCGCTACGAGACCTCGAATCCGAGGTGCGTCGAGAGAGACACGCTGTTCGAGACAAGCCACGGCCACTGCTCCCTCTAAGCTGTCGAGTCCTGTGAGCAGAAATTCTACTTGGTGAGCTGCTGGCATTAAAATTGTGAGCGAGCAACTTGGCTACTGCATACATTAGCTTGCTCTGGAGCCAATGTTTCCTCTAAGCTGAGCTAGTGTGAGCTAGCTCACAGTTTTTTAGCCTCCAGCTCACACAGCTTAGAGGGAATATTGCTCCCCACCCATTACAGGTGCTAGCTAAGTTAACAAAACTATAGAGAAAGGTCTCTGTAGTTCTTTTTTTGGAATACATTGCATCCTGCACGTCGTGGCTCCTTGACTCTGCTAGTCCCCAGTCCAGTGTTCCCTCTAAACTGAGTTAGTGTGAGCTAGCTCACAGTTCTTTAGACTCCGGCTCACAGATTTTTATCTCAGCTCAGGGAGGATGGCTCCATGCGGCAGACAAATCACTTGCTCACAACTTTCATGCCAGTGGCTCACAAAGTGGAATTTTTGCTCACAAGACCTCACAGCTTAGAGGGAGCATTGG
>NW_015168115.1:248849-249404 GCF_001447785.1 Gekko japonicus
GCATAAATTAGCTTGCTCTGGAGCCCTCCCTTCCTGAGCGGAGACAAAAATGGGTGAGCCGGAGGCTAAAAAAAATGTGAGCTAGCTCACACTGACTCAGCTTAGAGGGAACCCTGGCCACGGCTTAGAGCCCCTCCGCGCCTCGCTATCCTCCGGGACCCAGGGGCCTCTGAGCCCAGGGAAACCCCGAGAACAAGCTCGGAGGTCCAATTTCCTCGCCCAGCACCAGCCAGCCGCCTACTGGGCCCCGCTCTGTCCCCGATCCCGTGGATTTCGAGCGCTCCTACCTCACCGGGGAACCGGTCGGTGCGTCCGCGCAGCCGCCCCAACCCCCAAGCGCACCGTAGCAGGTCTTTCTCCCCCCCCTCCTCCTGCTCCGGCCCGTTCACTCCAGCTGACGTGGAAGCGCTCCGAGCACAGGCCACATCGATAGTATGGCGGCCCTGTCGGGACAAACTTCCGCCGTACGCAGGAACGCGCTCCTCGGCACGAGAGAAAGTTCGGCCTCTTCCGCCACCCGCTCTCCCCCCCCCCCCCCGCCCTCCCCCGCGCTTT
>NW_015168115.1:249445-265857 GCF_001447785.1 Gekko japonicus
AGCTTTTTTGGTTTAATTGGTTCTAGTCTGAACTTCTGGGGCAACAGAAAACAAGTCTGCACCATCCTCTCTATGACAGCCTTTAGAGTACTTGAAGATAGTTCTCATATCAGCTCTCAGTCGTCTCCTCTCCAGGCTAAAGATACCCAGCTTGGTCAGATCTGGGAGCTTTTACACTTGAAAGCTTATGGCTTAAAAATCTCATTGGTCTCTAAGTTGCTGCTGGACTTGAATCCCACTGTTCTAATAATGATAATGACTGTTTGAATTGCCAGCATCTTTGGGCACCCACAGAGGCGAAATTCTCAGCATCTCTATCTGGAATGTGCTCGGGCCATTCCCCCCCCCCCCCCCCCCCGCCGCCTTTGAAGTGGAGGAAATGAGCCGCTGGAAGAGCAGCCGTGGGCTCTTCCCCGCTTCCGTGGAATTGGTATAAGTTAAACCACTACGGTTGGCGTCCCCTTTTTAAATATGAACCAAACAATATTTAATATTTTTAATATGAACCGAATGCTCGCATCGCATCCCAGGTATTCATTTACTGCAATGTTCCCTCTGAGCCGTGGAGTCTTGTGAGCAAAAATTCTACTTTGTGAGCTACTGGCTTTTATAGTCGTGAGCGAGCGATTTGGCTACTGCATAGATTAGTTTGCTCTGGAGCCCTACTTCCTGAGCGAAGACAAACATGTATGTGTGCGCCGGAGGCTAAAAAACTGTGAGCCTAGCTCACACTAACTCAGCTTAGAGGGAACACTGGCTGCAGCCGGTGTGTATGCGACGCTATTTAAAATGGGATTTATTTCCAAGTTGGTGTGCATTAGGTGGCGTTTATAAATCATGTATATTGTAGGTATATTGTAGTTCCCAAACCTGTCCAATGAGAAGTAAGTCCTTAGCAGGTTAATGGAATTTACCGGGATGTACTAAAAAGGACAGGATTGCCCATTGGAGACAATGGGAGAGACTTGAAGGCCCATTGGAAATAATGGGACCCAGGAATACCAATTGACTTCCATGGGCTCCATTGAAATACATTGTGGCTCAAGGAGAGTTGCAAAGCAAATGCGGAATGGATTACAGTCTCTGGTCTCAAATACACTACTCTGGGACTGGAAAGCCCCTGGGGGGTAACAGAAGTGTTCTGGGACTGGAATGACAGGCCTCAGTGGAATGACAGTCCTGGGGGTGGGGGAAGCAGGAGTGTTCTGGGATTGGAATGACAGACCCCAGAGTGGAACAAGAGACCCTGGGGTAGCAGGAATCTTCTGTGACTGGATTGACAGGCCCCCACAGTGGAATGACAGCCCCTGGGTGTAGCAGGAGTGTTCTGGGACTGGAATGACAGCCCCTGGGGATAGCACAAATATTCTGGGATTGGAATGACAGACCCCAGAGTGGAACAAGAGACCCTGGGGTAGCAGGAATCTTCTGTGACTGGATTGACAGGCCCCCAGAGTGGAATGACAGTCTCTGGGAGTAGCAGGAGTATCCTGGGACTGGAATGATGGGCTTCAGAGTGGAACGACAACCCCCAGGGGTAACAAGAGTGTTCTGGGACTGGAATGACCAGCCCCAGTGTGGAATGACAGCCCCTGGGAGTAGATGTATTCAGGGACTTGAATGACAGGCCCCACATTGAATGACAGCCCCTGGGGGGCCAATGGGCAATCCTTCCTTTTAGTACATCCCGAATTCACCCCGCAGTTAATGGTTCAGCCCTACGTTACAGTTACTAGGAACTAAATCCTATATGAATGTGAAGGGTCTTTTGCCTTAATATGTTTACGACCAGACTGCAGCATATGCTTCTGCAAACCTGGAAGAACCTTCAGGGTTTTTGGGTGGGGGGTTAAAAAAAAACCCATTAGGGGCTAACCTTCACTCCAATCCCCAAGCACACAGATCTCAGTGGATACCCCAAGCAGCTCAAGTTGCTCTACAAAGGGGGGGGGGGGGAGAGGAGGTCAGGGGGAACCTGCCTAGACAAGGGAGGGTGTGTGTGGAACCAGTAACTGGTTACATGGCAGGGGTAATGGGAGAACCCAAGCAATTGGCTGCTTTGAGGGGGTATCACAGGGATTAGGTGGGTTGGCGTGGGAGAGGAAGCTAGCAACTCAGTGGTTGGATTATTAAACGCACAGCAGGAGAGGAAGTGGTGGCAGTGGCTTGAGCTGAAAGCACATCCTGTGTCTTTCAACCCCACACCTCCACTAAACTGGCTAGAGGAGTCTACCAGGGTCTTGTGCATGGGACCTACATTTAGTCCCAAGCTACCACCAATCACCTGACTGGTAGGCTTTCACAGCAAAGGGATATTACCTGGCAGAAGGGAGAAGAACTGTAAGCCGCCCTGAGCCCGCTCGTGGGGAGGGCAGGGTATAAATCGAATAAATAAAATTTCCCTGCCCTGTGCGGTCTTGTAGGTACTCCACTTAGCAGTTATTCTCATAGCCAAGCATGGCATGTAACTGGGTTAAAAGGATCCTCAGGGCCAAAGTATAGATTTCTGCTAACCTCTAGGAAATCTCACATTTGCAGATTTATTTTTAAAGTTTGGACTTAAACCTCCATTTTCATTTATTGTAACATTTGATAAATGCTTTTACTGCCGTTTCTCCTGCAGGGCAGGACTTAGGGTGGACTACAATAAAATGAAAGTCTCACTAAACAAATAGTACAATAAAACTCCCAAGTATCTCTTAGAAGGGATAGTCACCATTCTTTTCCCCAGGCAGAGGTTTTTCCCCAATACCTCAGGAACAGGGGGGGGGGGCTGCCTGAGCAGCTGGTCGCCCATAGCCCTGGCTGGATCTCACTCCTCAAAGCATTGTCTGCACATGTGCAAACCCTCCCCCCTTGTTGTTGTTCAGTCGCACAGTTGAGCCAGACTCTTCGCGACCCCATGGACCACATCACGCCAGGCCCTCCTGTCTTCCGTCGTGCCCCGGAGTTGGCTTAATTTCATGTTCGTTGCCTGGATAACAGTCTAACCTCCAGCCATGAAAGCCTTCGATAACATATCACAATATTTCTGCTACAGAAAACCCGGATCGTGTCTTGTGTTACTATGAGACTTAAAAACTGGTGTCATAGAAAATAAGGAGGCAAGAGTGGGCAGAGAACAAGGAGGGAAGGCAGAATACAGCAAGAGAGATTAGGAAGCCAGATGATGGGAAGGAAGTCTATTGAATGACAACAGAGAGAAAGGGGCAGAGCCAGGATGGAGGAAGTCCGTCAGACGAGCCAGAGGGGAGAAAAATGGTTTCTCTCTTCCTTGCAAACCAGTTCCAGCTGCTGCGACAGGTGCCTTGGACAATAGGCAGCTCCATTCCTTTTGCCCTCCACACAGAACAGCAGGAACTGTCCAAGCCGCTCGGACAGCTGTGCGAAAGAGCAACTGAGCAGGCCTGAGCTGTGCTCTTTATCCACAGCTGAGATGAGGCAAAGTGAAGAGGAGGCTGGGAGGCAGCCATTCCATTTCACCCTCCAATTTGTGAGCTATCTGCTGTCGGGAGTTCCTTCCCCCCCATACCATTTGCAGAAAGTGAAGGCCAGTCTGGCCTTCTCTACTCTTCAGACCTAAAGAGGGAGGAGGTGTTGATATCACCGCATGGCATACCTCAAGACAACTTACAGACAGTGCAGTGTATCTCGGAAATCTGGGCTCAAATCCCCTCCCCTCTTGGCCGCGAAGCTTGCCAAGTCAGTCACTTCCTCTCAATGTAACCCATTGCACCAGGCTGTAGTTGCAAGGATAAAATGGAGAACTATGAGTGCTCCCATGAGTCCCTGAGGGGCCACATTTCCCCATATATCCCCCAAAGAGCACTTCGGTCGGGATCACAATACCGACTGATGACCCCGGGCCCTAAGGAGGCGAAGCTTATGGCAACAAGGGCCAGGTCTTTCTTAGTGGCAGCTCCTACCTGGTGGAATGAGCTCCCGGAGGAACTTGGTGCAGTTCCGCAGGGCCTGCAAGACGGAGCTCTTCCGCCAGGCTTATGAGTAGGAGCCGCCACGGCCACTTACATCACGGCCACTAACATCACCGCGCCGTTAGAGAGAGACCGCTGGGGGGGATTGGACAACATCTTCCCTTCCCCCAGCCTTCCCCCTGCTACGCAAGATGTTGGAGTTTATTTACGCATCGGCAGAACTGATTTTAGTCTGTTTTAAACTTGTACTTGTATTATGTATACTTGTATATTGTATGCACTTTGTGCCCAATGTGAGCCGCCCTGAGCCCGTTCGCGGGGAGGGCGGGGTATAAATACAATAAATAAATAAATAAATAGAGAAGGTAAGAAACAGAAATGTACTAGTATATCCTTTCTGTGTTTACTAAGAAGTGAGACCTGTTGAATTCCTGGACAATTTACTCCCAGATAAATGGGAAATGGATCCACTGTCGTTTTGCCCAAGCCTTTAAAACACCTCAAAGTCAGGTGTGCATAAAGTCTACATCTGACGGAAGCTTTACTGGGGAGTCAAAAAATACCTTCAAATTTTAGCATTCCGCAACCAAGTGGGCTTTTAAGAACAGCCACTCTTATTTCAGCACACCAACACATCTAATAATTATAGTGGGGGACTTGCATTGTTGTTATGAAGATCACTGACCTACTGTAGCTAGGCGCCGCGACCTACCAGGCCTGCCTCCTCTACCTCACCCCCAAAACAAAACAAAGATCTTAACCCCTAGACGTTTTACGAGAGTCTACGACTTTTATCAAAATTAACAAGAACCTCATGGAGTGAAGGAATCTATCCACAACTTCAGTCTTCTCCCTCACTGATAGAAAGGGAAAATACCAACCTCAGAACTTCTCACGTGTTACCCCCTTGTATAAGTTATGTTTTTGACTGATTTCATGGCCAATTCAATATGACTGTTATGCTTCGATAAAACTGGAAGAAACTCATCATGCAATAAAAATGTTGTCATCTGGCACTCACGGGGACTAGAGGTTGCCATACCAACAATCCTCAAGCCTAGCAGGATCCTTCCCCCCCAAGCCACCTTCTGCAGTATGCAGACAACGGAAGCCAGCTGCTCTGGAGCCCTGACAGCTTGAGACAGGTTGAAGGGGAGTGAAGCACCCCAGGATGACATCAGCTGGTTGGACAGGCTGTCAGATGCCCAGCAATGGCCAAAGGCATGCTGGAGAGGAGTGCATGCATGTCTGAAGGCACAACAATATGGTGGCTGAGGGGAGGAGCTTATCCTCTGAACAATGCCAAACAACTGAATGTCTTGGATGCAGGTTCTGGATAACAACAACAAAACTGTATAAAAAAACTGTAGCAAGCATCTGAGCAAGAGGAACAGCAGAAGCGAACACTTTGACAAGGTTAAAATAAGTCTGAGCAAGAGGTTTCAAGAACAAAATGGGTTTATTTCACAGATGCTTTTTTGAGACAAAAGCAACACGTTTCTCATATAAAATGGTATTCCATACTTTTCTTGTTTAGAAAACATCTTTCCAAAAGAAGTGGTCAGTTATGAGTTCTTTGCTGACTTTTTTTTTGCCACATATTTCAAAGTCTGACTCACCAAGATGTATCATTACTATATGCACTTAGTTTAGGGTTTAATTACTAGAATACAGATGAATGCTCCAGCATTATTGCATATTAAGAAACCTATGCACTGTTATGCACTAGTTCATGTACAGTAATTAGTGCTCCATTGGTTCATCCGTTTTTTCTTTAGACTCCTCAGCTGGTTGAGCAAGCTTGAAAAGAGAAAAGAAAGTCTTAAGAAGATTCTTGCAAGCGAAGAAAAATTACAGAGCAAAGTTGTAGAAAGAAACATACAACCAGTGTTCCCTCTAAGCTGAGTTAGTGTGAGCTAGCTCACAGTTTTTTAGCCTCCGGCTCACATTTTTGCCTTAGCTCAGGAAGGATGGCTCCAGAGCAAACTAATTTATGCAGCAGCCAAATTGCTTGCTCACAACTTTAATGCCAGTAGCTCACAAAGTAGCATTTTTGCTCACAAGACTCCACAGCTTAGAGGGAACATTGCATACAACCCCACCAATATTTAATTTAGAGGATACAGAAGGTACAATATGTGATATTCAAATATTTGACCTTTTCATGCACATCAATAAAGCTAAATAAATCACATCAATAACGCTAAAGGGTCCTCTGAAGTATCTTTTCCCAATGTATCTGGTTACTTTCATTTATTTTCCATCTAGTTACCAAGCCCAAGGATCACAGTCATATTGGCCAAGATCCAAAGAACCATGAAAATAGTTCCATACCCCTAAGGAGCATATTTCTCAAACCAGCTTCCCATGACACACTGCAAAGGGATGATGAAACTGAGATGACCTTCAAAATCAATTTGTGATATGGGAAAGGAGTCTGCTGTTTAATGGAAATCCAATTAAAAATCCCACTAGGCACGCACAAGCCCTTGGGCACACCTAAAGTAGCTCTCTGGATCACAGCCATTGTCCTTTCCCACTTTCCCTGACAACCATGAAAGTGTAATCTTATAAAGTAACTGGTACCAAGACTTCCCTATAATTGTCTTCAACAAGCTTCACAGACAGGCATGTTTTTGTGTGTTTAAAAAAAAAATCCACTGTAGACAGCCCAGAATAATTTCTTACTGGAGCTTACTTAATATGCAATTTATAAATCAAAGCAACAAATAATTCAGATTTGAATTTTGATTTGAAAGAAAAAAAATCAAAATGAAACTAAGGTTTGATTCAGACCTTAGTCAGGACTATACGAACAAGCCTGAAATGAGGAGGCTCGCTCAGTCTTTCCTCCCCCTTCTGCAAGACAAGCGGATTAGCAGCTTCTGCTTTCATGACACACTAGTTTGCCTTTCTCTCGGGGACCAATGCAACTGACACTTCTACTGCAAACAAGGATCACAAATTGCGATTTGTTTCCTATTCACAATCCTGGTTTGTAGAAAAAGCACAAATGACACTTTGCCAATCTGGATGCAACAGCAAGCCGTGGTTTGTCACGGAAGTGACTAATTAACTGGCGGGGCATGCAGAGAGAAAGCATTGCATGAAGCTCCTCCGAACTTCTTTCCCATGAAAAAGTGAGCTCTGACAAAAACTCATGCTCAAGTGTTGTTAGTCTTTAAGGTACCACTGGACTTCTGTTAGTCTTTAAGGTACCACTGGACTTCTGTTAGTCTTTAAGGTACCACTGGACTTCTGTCCTGCTTCTGAAACAGCCTATATTGACAGCAAATCAGATATTCTCTGAAACAAACAGTCTCTGTTATTACACTTGCATACCTTTCTCTGTGGTCTTTCTTCAAGACCTTCCAGAAACGATGCTACATCATCGTCGTCATAAATAGTGAATTCCATATCTTTACCAACAATCCCAATGGAAACATTCTGTTAAATAACAATTTAAATTAGATTCTCAGTCTCTAGTTCTATTCAGTAGTGTAACAGCCAAGAAAATGATACAGATCACATACAGGACTGCGCATCTTTCAAAAGCAGTAAGGAGGAATTAGACTAGGTTATATATAAAATTTGTTCCAAATACTTTATAATGTTATGCAGGGTCTCTCTTCAAAGAAGAGAAGAGATTGGATTTATACACCGCCCTTCACTTGGAGTCTCAGAGGGGCTTGACAAACTCCTTTCCCTTCCCCTCCCCACAAAAGACACCCTGTGAGGTGGGTGGGGCTGAGAGAACTCTGACAGAAACTGCTTTTTTTCAAGGACAGCTGTGCCAGAGCTGGTGACTGACCCAAGGTCACATCAGCAGGTGCAAGTGGAGGAGTGGGGAATCAAACCCGGTTCTCCCAGATTAGAGTCCGCACACTTAACCACTACACCAAACCACTACACCAAAGCAAACATTCCAAGTGGTTTAATAATAGATATGCTTTAAAAACAAATACAAAAAGAAATACGAAGTGTCCCAGACAATAATCTGGACAAAGATCATTCAACTGAACCGTGGAAACGAAATGCTTTTATGAATTTTCCAGAAATCAAGAGATTATGTTGATCAAAAGGGTGCAATTAGATTCTCTTAATATTTTCAGTCAACAAAAAATATAGCTAAAGGGAGACATGATAAGAGGCTTGTAAAATCATGCCTGGCAGAGAGAAAGTGGATAAGCGGATAATGGGAGCTTTGTCTGTTTCTCCCATAATACTAGAACTTGAAATAGAAATTGTTAGAAAATAGATTCAGGACAGATTAAAAGAAATATTTCTTTATTCAGCTACTGATTAAACTGTGGAATTCACTGCCAGGGTAGTAGTGATGGCCTCCAGCATAGCTTTAAGGGGGCTTTGAGAATGGATTTAAAGTTGCTTTCTTTCTTTGTTCCCCCCACCTCAAGCCTACCCAGGGAAGGAAACACTGGCTGGGGAAGGGAAGACCAATTGGGGAGGCATGCCCCCCCCTCGCTTCCCAGCAACCCTGCCGGAAGCCACACAATCAGTGTTCCCTCTAAGCTGAGTTAGTGTGAGCTAGCTCACAGTTTTTCAGCCTCCAGCTCAGATTTTTGTCTTCGCTCAGGAAGGATGACTCCAGAGCCAACTAATTTATGCAGTAGCCAAATTGCTTGCTCACAAATTTCATGCCAGTAGCTCACAGAGTAGAATTTTTGCTCACAGGACTCCACAGCTTAGAGGAAACATTGCACACAATATGTATGAAAGAACCGCATGCTGCTCCCGAGCCGCAGTTTGGCCACCCCTGATATATAGCTTTAACAGGGGGCTAAACATGGAGGAGAGGTCCATCAATAAAGGGAGCGTCCACCTGCAGAGGTAGCAAGGTGCTAAATACCACTGCTATAGGCAGCAAGAGGAGAGGGGCTTTAGCCTTTATATCCTGGGCAACTGGCTGGCTGCAATGCAAAACAATATGTTAGACCAGATGGGCCACTAGTCTGATCCAACAGGCTCTTCTTACATTCTTATCTGTGGATGTTCTCAGTCTGGGTAACTTAGATTGGTCGGATAATTTAATTGCACTACTGCAGAAAGTAGGAGTTCTGGTTGCAGTAATATGCCAGTGCAAGTCCACTTACTTCTGAGTAAGCTTGTTTAGGAATGAGAAGAAAGGCCACTGAATTACCACAAAGCAACAGTGTACGAGAGTACAGCCTAAGTTAGCACTCTATCCAACTTGACATCAGAGAGGGTTGGAGCCTTCTTTCTTAGGGCTCTATGCTTGCCCTGTCCAAGCTGGCATGCCTCTAACCTTTATTTATACATTTCCTGATTCATCCTCACTGTTCTGGCAAATGACTGGATTCTGGCTTGGATAACACCAACCATGTTGTACCACAATCATGGGACAGACCTCCAATAAGAAACTGCACTTGCCTTAGTGGTCAGGTCTTGTTCTGCAGGAAGAGTCTCTCTTAAAGCACGCAGTCCGTGTTTAACCAGTTCATTCAGATTACCTGCAAAACATATACACTTTTTCTTTCTTTCGGGAAAGCCACTTAATTTTTTTACATTTTTAATTCTTTATTAATCACTAAGTTCACAAAAAAGAGCAATCCAAAAGTAAAACTTAAGACGCTGAACTGCAGGCTGTGGAAGGTCAGTAGTTCAGCAGTTCGAGACCTGGGTGCCGCATGATGGAGTGAGCTCCCATCTCTAGTTCCAGCTAGAGACTATTATAGCATTATCAACTGGTAGATACTTCCAGAAAACCTAGGCTAAACCTAAATTTTTGTACCACTTTTATATACCTACATGACCCATATTGATACATGTTGACAATAACCTTACAAGTTTAACCAGATTCTATACTCATTTCTACACGGAAGAACGTCATTCTGTCTCAGAGACCCAATAACTGGCTTCCAGCTTTTATCATAATCACAGGGGGAAAAAGACAACTGCAAACCAACAAAGAAATAATTGTTTACTGTAAAACATATACATTTATAACCAATTTAGAAACACAGTATTTCTAGAACTGTTTCTTGAAGTGAAGAAGAAGTGATTGGATTTATACCCCGCCCTTCACTTGGAGTCTCAGAGCGGCTTACAAACTCCTTTCCCTTCCCCTCCCCACAACAGATACCCTGTAAGGTGGGAGGGGCTGAGAGAACTCTGACACAAACTGCTCTTTCAGGAACGGTTGTGCCAGAGCTTGTGACTGACCCAAGGTCACATCAGCAGGTGCAAGTGGAGGAGTGGGGAATCAAACCCGGTTCTCCCAGATTAGAGTCCGCACACTTAACCACTACACCAAACTGGAGATATCTCAAATGAATTGCTTTCCCCAAACACATGACTGACCATATCATTCTCAGTAAACCAAGGAAGTCACCACATATGCAAGAGAAAAGGGGATACAGCAATATACATATATTAGCAAAATAAAACCAGACAGAAGAATCTCCACACTTACAGTCAGAAAACTCGGTCATGTGTCGCTCCAAGTAAGTTCGAGCTGACTGGGATCTTGCACCAATAGACATTGCTTTGCAATCAAAATAATTCGCAGAAGGACAGGTCTGGAAGATATGTGGACCCATATCCTAACAAAACACAGGGTAATTTGTTTCATTTTCAAAGGAGGTAAATCATCAGAGAACACATAAGGATCTTCAGTGTTTATTTCATATGTGTGTGTATATTACACAGATAAAATCAACAATTAATCTATAATTGTACACATACCAAATGCTGTTTCATGACCTGGACTAGTATTCTGAACAGTTTGCTTTTGAGTCAAGTGAACTGTCATGCTTATTTCAGGGAAGGAAATCTCTCAAGAGATTACAAATATTACATCCTCCAGGGATAAATGACACATTAGTACATTTTTCTTACAAATCATTTTAAAAAAACCCACCCAAAGCACTTACATCATAGCCGGCAATGAGAAGTCCCACACCATATGGTCTCCTTCCATAACGCTGTGTTGGTATTTGTGTTTCTTGCATGTGCTAAGGAACACATCTCAAATTGCTGGCTCATACATGTAAATATGCAACATTTCTCCATTTAGTCACTTGCTGCAGAAACTTTTTCAGACTGTCAGGCAATACACAAATTGTCTCATATTTGATCAGCTATAGCTGGTTTGTTCAGGCAAATTATCACTTAACGTTAAGTAATAAACATGCACTTGTGAATCCAAAGAGAAAGTGGGCTTTTCTTTTCTTTGAATTACAGAAACATTTTAAATCATCCCAGATCTACTAGTGAGTTTACATTCTCTCTTGTCGGTATGATACCTGCCCCCCACCCCCACCCCGCATCAATCGGTCTGAACTCTTCACTTGCAAAGTAAAGGGGCAGTGCTAATTTACTTCTGCTAACAGCAAGGTAAAAAACCCACCCAAAGCACTTACATCATAGCCGGCAATGAGAAGTCCCACACCATATGGTCTTCTTCCATAACGCTGTGTTGGTATTTGTGTTTCTTGCATGTGCTAAGGAACACATCTCAAATTGCTGGCTCATACATGTAAATATGCAACATTCCTTCATTCAGTCACTTGCTGCAGAAACTTTTTCAGACTGTCAGGCAATACACAAATTGTCTCATATTTGATCAGCTATAGCTGGTTTGTTCAGGCAAATTATCACTTAACGTTAAGTAACAAACATGCACTTGTGAATCCAAAGAGAAAGTGGGCTTTTCTTTTCTTTGAATTACAGAAACATTTAAAACATCCCAGATCTACTAGTGAGTTTACATTCTCTCTTTTGTTGGTATGATTCCTGCCCCCCAACCCCACCCTGCATCAATAGGTTTGAACTCTTCACTTGCAAAGTAAAGGGGCAGTGCTTCTTAACCACTTGAGCCACCGCAGCAAGGTATCAAAGTACAATTTTTACCCTAGTCCACAATAGCCCACCAGTAAAGATCTGCCTCTCAAGCTCTGCTGCTTTCGGCACCCTGGTCTTCAGATGTGAGGTGAGTGGCAACCAGAAAGAGGACCTTTTCTGTGGTGGCACCTCACCTTTTGATGAACACCATCCCCCTTGAGGCTTGCCTGACACCTACTTTACACTATTGTAGGTGCCAGACTAAACCATACCTTTTTACCCAGGCTTTTAATTAGGCAAGGAGCTGCGGTGGCTCAATTGGTTAAGACGCTGAACTGCAGGCTGTGGAAGGTCAGTAGTTCAGCAGTTCGAGACCCGGGTGCCACAAGACGGGGTGAGCTCCCGTCTCTAGTTCCAGCTCCTGCCAACCTAGCAGTTCGAAAGCAAGAAATTGCAAGTAGATAAATAGGTACCACTTCGGTGGGAAGGTAACAGCGTTCCGTGCGCCTTGGTGTTTAGTCATGCCGGCCACATGACCACGGAAACGTCTTCGGATAGCGCTGGCTCTTCGGCATGGAAACGGAGATGAGCACCGCAACCCTAGAGTCGGACTTGACTGGCTTTCGAGCAAGGGAACCTTTACCTTTAATTAGGCATTTAGCTTTTCAGCTTTTTAATGGTCTGCTTCTGTTTTACTGTTTTCTAGTTTCATGGGGCTGGTTTTTCTTTTAAAATGGCAAGCCACTTCAAGCAGGACTCGGAAGAGATGGCGTAGAAATAGTCTAAATAAAAGAAAGAAAAGTAACACCTGACAATATGGCATCACATTAATGCTCTTGAATGTTCCAAGGTAACAAGAGAAAAAGGATACTGCTTCCAATTAGAGATACTAATCGAGATACTGGAAGAGGCCTATCAAATACAAATCTTGAATCCAGACACTCCTGACGCATGAAGTTACTGTAAGATTAAAACACAAGGAGGCAGAATGTGGCCTGTTATGCATGGATTTCCTTTCATTTATTACTTCAGTCCTACCTAGGATTATTGTTTAAGAACCATGACCATACAATTTAAATACTACTGTTAACTGAGCTGGTATAATATAGTCGCTAGAGTTGTGAGACAAGTAATTCCTTGTGCAAAAAGAACTTCAGCCACTAACACTGAAAACCTACGCAGAGCTACTCTTCATAGGATTGCACTGCAAGACCCGGGATGGCCTTCTGTATTACTATCCTCTTAGTCACAGCCAGGGGTCGTTTCGTAGAAAAAGAGCTAGGGGAACTCATTAGCATAACTCATTAGCATATGCCACACCCCCTGACATCACCGGAAGTGTGTCATAAGGCCACACCCCCTGACATCACTGGAAGTGTGTCATAAGGCCACACACCCCGCCCCCAACGGTCCCGGCCGGCGGGAGTGTGAGGAAGCCCCGCCAAGGCCCTCCCTGGCCCCAGGCAGGCAGAGGTGGGGAGAGGCGGGGAGGAAGCAACTTACCCTCCCTCTTCTCCTGCCTCCTCCTGGCTGAATGAGGGCCGGAAGCGGGGCGGCCGGAAGCAGGGGGCGGGGCTTCGTCATGTGCCCTGCCCCCCTGTACCTCACCCGGGGGAACTGCGATCCCCCCCAAATGACCTCTGGTCACAGCACATACACACACCAACACCCAATTTGTACTATCAGAATAACTGTACTGACCTCACTGGAACAAGGGCCACTGAGATGTGTGTATAAAGTGCTCTGAAGATGAAAATTTGCACTATAAATGTCAAATATTAATATTTGAAGTCTTGGAAAATGCATTTTGAGAAACAATGAACAAGCAAACCGTATCTGATGTGAATCTGAGATAAATGGCCCAGGACAATTTTATATGCTCTGTGGATTTACCTATCCATCTCGGTCATGTACAAGACCAATAAATCACTGACTTACCTATCTCAGAGGAGTACTGCAAATAGCATAATTAATACTAATTACAGATTCTGGGAGAACACTGTATAAAAGGGTTCACAGCATGGTCCCAAACATATTTACTGAAAGGTAAACCCTATTAAGTTCAGTAGGACCTACCCCTTGTGAGTTTAGAACTTCACTGAACTCTTAAACTGTGTTGCTTTGGATTCTATATACCACCTAGCACAATAGGCAGCAGAAAATAAATACTAATGTTAGCAACAGTAATGTGTATTCTTCATGGTACCTATCAGCTCAAGGAACCAAGATGGTGAACCAGCCCACAGACATCCTCCTAATTAGCTATAATTCCACATCCAGTTGTTGCATTAATTTAAAAAGTGTGTAAATCCATACCCTAGTGCCATGTACATAATACTACAAATCGGCATGCAAATTTACCATAGAAGTCTCGCATCAGCAGTAAGTCCAGCAATAGAAATACCAATATGGTTGTCAACATACAGGATTTTTTTCTGATGGGCAGCCAGCTCAGACTGTGCCCTCTACAGATACAACAAAGAGAACATTTATGAGAAGTACAGTTAATCCACAAATCTATAAACTTCTACAATAAAGACTAGGCATATATTCAAAAAGGAACTAAAAGTGTGTGCAGGGGGAACAGAGTGCATTTAAGTATTGCAAACAAAAGGATAGCCTAACCAATACTGTCATGAACTAAGTTTACAGTGATGAAGACAGATGTGGGGAAGAGACCAGTGGTTGAGCATATGCGTGACATGCAGGCAAATACCAGCTTCAGGCACTGGCATCTCAGGTAGTATTTTATTAAAATTCATATTCAGTGTAATAACTTAACTTCTATATCATTTTTCTGAATTTTCATCCCACAGATGAAGCTCAGGTTATAGACAATGGTCAGTAATTTGGCTGGCACAAGAGATGACATGATCTATTATTTCTGGAGTACCTAATGCATTCTAAGCATTTTAGAATGATTAAAACTTAACAGTATCAAATCTAACAACAAATCCTTCATTTTTATTATCACATGTAGAAATCCAACATGCTCACAAATGCTATATAAAATAATTTATCCTTCAGACTACACAATTGCTTCTACCATCTGACATATTATAAAAGCGTTCTATATCCTGTTTCCATTAACACACACACAGAAGTCATTTCAAATTTTACTCCCAATGTTTACCTTCAAAGCAACCAGAACAGCATGGGCTTTTGATTTCAGCCCAACAGTTGCTGAGCCTTGCTTGACAGCCTCCATTGCATATTCAATTTGGTGAATTCGGCCCTAAAGAACAGGATATAGTTTAAAATGTATCTCCTTATAAACATGCTCTGTCTCTCTCTCTATATATAAGAAACCTGAGCATCCTGTGTCAACTCTGGCGGAATGGTGAAGAACAGGATTTTCCAAATTAATAAAACCAAATCTCTTGCTGGTTCGGTGATTTCGTTTAAACAGAATTCTTCCATCAGATGCTGCCTCTTAATTTTATTTGCCATGATCACCAACAGTAGCTAAGGTTTCTTGCTGCCAAATATTTTAAGTCATTATCCAAAAGGATTCCACAGCTGGCTTCCACAGAATTATAATACACAATTAAATCGGCAATGACACAGCAAGGCTCTGGGGAGGCAAGCCAGTTCTCATGAAGCCATTCTGATTGTTCCCATCCTCTTTCACCCTGTCTCACTCCCCCGAATGCAAAGAACTGGAAGATCAGTTGCCAGGCAGTATGCTTCCTATTCTCTTCCACCACAGGACCGCTGACCTTTTCACTGGCCTGAAGTAAGGTGGAACAGCTTGGTCTCAGATAAGGTGCAGAGTAATGGCAGCTGAGGATCAGTTGCCAGGTTGTTTGTCCTTTACTCCCTATATATTTATCACAAAATTATTAACACCAAAGGGTTTGTCAAAACCCTTTGCTTGCCTTTTTCCCCTGCTACGCTAACAGGAGTGACAATATGCAATCTACTAACACCACTGCTCCTTCATAAAAAAATTAAGAACTTCCCAATGAAATTGGCTCATTACTGCAGACTGGTTTGCATTTGGCTTCTCTCACCATTACAGTTTTCCCATTCTGAGTTGCCAGAAATCTTATTCTAAGCAGGTTTGAATACCATATTATATTCAAGGCAAGCCATTCCTTTGCACCTCATGTTAAGCATCTTAGCTTCACATAAAATGACTAGAACACTGAGCAGGCCATCCTGCACTAATCCTTTGAACAACATATTCCCAACTAACTGAAAGCCCGATAGAGGTATATTTGCAAATTAAAGGTAGTTCGAGAATAATACCTTCAGTTCGTATCCTTCCGGCACACAAAGCCACCATTGTTTTACATTACACTACAGGCACACACTTATCTTTTAAAAGAGCTATTTCAGTCTCTTTGTGCCTCAGCGCCTCCCCCCCCCTTCTGTAATATTCCCTATCAATATTCCCAAAATGATTTCCTCTCTCCGTGTCTGGAAGAAATAAACTCTGACTCACAAAAGCTCCCCTTGAAATAAGTATAGTTAGTCTTTAAGTAAGCCACAACTTGGATAGCCCAGGATAGCCCAATCTCATTCGATCCTGGAAGCTAAGCAGGGTCAGCCCTGGCAAGTAATTGGATGAGAGATCTCTGAGGAATTCCAGGGTCGTGATGTGGCAGCAAGCAACGGCAAACCACCTCTGAATGTCTCTTGCCTTGAAAACCT